>NC_056727.1:523636309-523656309 GCF_019279795.1 Protopterus annectens | reverse complement strand
TGGGTGTATACAAGCCTAGCCATAATTCCCTGGGTATTTCTTCCCACAATATTTACGTTCCTGGACCCCTGTCTAGCAGGGTGACTGATGTGATTCCCAGGGTGAATTTTCTATCTCCCATCTAATTGTCAAGGTTTGTTTTGAAGAGGGCCAATGAGGTGCTCTGCTTGACATGTATGGGCAGTCTATTCCAGAGTCTGGGGAGTCTCTGGGTCAGGAACCTATTCCTCCAGCATGTTTTGTTCATTGTGATGACAAAGTTTAGATCCCTGGAGCATGTGGCTTTGAGGGATTGGGATTTCTTTAAGTGTAGCATGTCCAACAGCTCTGGGTTTGACATGGTCTTGCATGTTAAGCAGAGATCACCTCTGAGTAGATGATATGTGACAGAGAATAGCTGAAGTTTTTTTAGATGGTCAGCATAGGGCATCTGCTTTATGCCTGTGATTCTTTTAGTGAGGCATTTCTGTGGCCTTTCCATTTGTTTCAGATGTCTTGAGAGGTACATACCAAACGGGGAGTTGTATTCTATAACGGGTCTAATGAGGGATGAGTATAATGGGACAATGACTTCCTTTTTTCTGGATGAAAAGCCCTTAGTTATGAGGTGTGCCACATAGAAGGATTTCCTGACAGTTGTGGCTATGTGGTTATTGAAGGTGAGACCACTGTCCACCGGTATCCCTAAGTCTCTTATCACTCTGTCAGTGTTTAGTGTACTGCCACCTATGTGGCAATTCTTGGGTACATGTTTTTTTCCCAAAAGGGATAACTATACATTTCTTGGCATTGAGCTTTAGCCCATGGCTCTGGCATCAAGCATCTGTTTCTGAAAGGCCCTTTTGTAGAATATCCACATCATTTGGGGCTTCAGTAATGGCTCCCAGTTTGCAGTCATCTGCTAACTTTGATAGCCAGAGTCCCCTAATGTTGGCCTGTACTTCAGAGAAGTAGATGCCAAACAAGAGCTGACCCAGGGCTGAACCCTGAGGTACGCCACTTGTTACTTGTCTGGAGCTGGATTTGGAGTTGGCTACTTTTACAGTGTGGGTTCTGTCAGTAAGCCAGTTGGAAAACCCATCGATTGACATAGGGATTAATGCCCAGCTTAGCACGTTTATATATGATTCCAGTTTGGGGGTTGGTGTCGATGGCCTTGGCCAGATAGGCTGTGTGGACCGCCTTACCCTTGTTCACAGCTCTGGAGTCTGATTCAAAGAAATCAATCAGGTTCAGAAGACAAGAAAACAAACTGGGTGAGGTCCAGTGTTTGAAGGTTACCAATGTCTTTGTTTATAAGTTCCATGATAATATGTTCCATGGCCTTGCAGATCAGGCTCGTGGTAGTTCCCAAGATCCAAGGTGGATCCCTCCTTGTAGAGTGGGATAACTGTAGGTGTGCCACCCAGTGGGCATGACACCTGAGGTGAGGCTATGATTAAATATGACACTTAGGTGAGGTGAGAGTTCATTTTGTAGTTCATGTACTACACAGCCCGGGATGTCATCTGGTCCCATGGATGATGTATTCTTAGCTTTGGACAGTGTGGTTTTTGCCTGTGTGGCCGTTATTACCGGAATTTGGCAATCTTTCAGTATTGAGATGGGCCCCTTAGGGAGTGAGATGGGGGTGAAGTTGGCACTGAATCGATCTGCCAGGATATTGGCAATATCCTTGGAATCAGTATAGTTAATGTCATTTTGTTGTAGCTCAGAGCACATCTGAGCATTGCCATTTAGATTCTTGACATAGCTATAGAATGCGTTGTGGTTGTCTTTGGAATCTTTGGCAATTTTATTTTTGTAACTAGCTTTGGAGGATTTTATGAGGGATCTCAGCTTCTTACTGAGGCTGGTAAGGGAGATTTTGCATCTTGGGATTTTCCTCTTTTCTGCAACAGTTTCTTCCTTTTGTTAGTTTGTTTATGGCAGGGGACTACCAGATTGGCTTCCTTTTTTTGGAGGAGAGCATCTTGGTTCTATTTGGGATGGCACAATCCATGCACAAGTGGATGTGCTCGTACAGTGCCTTAGTGTAGGATTCAGCAGTCGAACTTTCACTTCCTGTCTGCGTAGGTGTCATGAAGTTTGTCACTTCTGACTTGAGTAGCATGAAGCTGGCTTTGGAGAAGTTTTTACAGAGGTTTCCTTACTGGGGGAGTGGGGGTGGGATGTGGATGTCAAGGGTGATTAGCTTATAGTCAGACCTGACCAACGAGGGGGTGACCATAGGTGTGGAGTATCAATTTCCCATGTTGGTAATGACCAGATCTAGAATATTGGAGCCCCTGGTGAGACTATGGATTAGTTGATCCAGGGAATTGGAATTTGTGAATTCCAAGAACCTTTGGGCAAATGTGTTGATACATGAGTAGTTTTCCCAGTTAATGGCAGGGTAGTTAAAATCACCCAGTATTAGGGTGATTGGTTGTATCTTAATATTTTCCAGTATGTTTAGAAAAGCATAGTGAGAATCTTGGGACATGGTGGGGGATCTGTAGCAAGCTACAATTTGGATTGCAGTCTTACCTAGTGTTAGTTGCACCTGGAGAAATTCAGATGCATTGTGTTGGGCAACTAGCTTGGTGGTGTGAATATCCTTGTTGAATATGGACACTCCTCCACCTTTAGTGTTTTGGTCCTGGTTTGGTAGCCAAAAAGCATCGTAAGAGTTTTAGCCTCGTATTGCAGGTGTGCTCTCTGGAGCCTTGAACCAGGTCTCAGTTAATGCACAGATATTAATGTTCTCCATTTTTAGGAGTGCCTCGAGAGAGTGCATTTTTGAGGTTTAGACTTCTAGCATTGAGTAGCATTATCTTCAGATTTTGCATGCTTGTCCCTGTTACGGTGGTGTATATATATATATATATATATATATATATATATATATGGATCCATTGAATGTTCAGAACATCGACGTTCTGATCATCAAGACCAGAACATCGATATTCAGAACATCAAAAGTTCAAAATGAACCACACAAAAACAGAAACACTTACAAAAACTATTTTATGCAGGATGGGCTTTGCCCCCTGCACCCCCACACCCCCCTACTTTAATATTCCAACTCCGAAATCGCACTACATTGAGGTAAGGGAATCTCCCATTTACTGCTATATGCGGTAGCACTAAATGGGAGATTTCCCGTACCCTACCTGCAATGTCAGCACTCAGATGGCACACACACACACACACACACACACACACACACACACACACACACAGACACACACACACACAACATGCAGGGAACCTTGCTGCCCTACATACACACCCAAAATTCTACAATTTTACTTACCTGGCACTTCCACTTTAAATCTTCGATGTTCTGAACATCGATGTTCTAGTCTCAATGATCAGAATTTCAATGTTTTGAACATTCGATGATTCAAAGTGGATCTATATATATATATATATATATATATATATATATATATATCTATATATATATATATATATATATATATATATATATATATATATATATATATATATATATATATATATATATATATATATATATATATGGATTCACTTCATAACACTGAAACTTCAAAATACTGAAAATGACAAAACTTCATAATACTGAAGACCAATATAAAGCTCAAAATACTGAATACTCAAATTGAAATCAAAATTGAAAACATTATGCGTAAACTCAGCTTAAACACCATAAATCATAACAATTTCTACCAAATATATGCAGGGGGGCAAGCCCCCCTACACCCTCCATGTGGGGGGCTGCACCCCCCACATCCCTTGCTAATTATATATATCTACTCCAAGATTGCATGTGCAATCTTCACCCCCCACATGGGGGGTGCAGGGGGGCTTGCCCGCCTGCATATATTTGGTAGAAATTAAATTGTTATGATTTATGTTGTTTAAGCTGAGTTTACGCATAATATGTGTTTTCAGTATTTTGAGTTTCAGTATTTTGAGTATTCAGTATTTTGAGCTTTCAGTATTTTGGTTTCAGAGTTTTGAGTTTCAGTATTTTGATATTTCAATGTTATGAAGTGAATCCATATATATATATATATATATATATATATATATATATATATATATATATATATGTGTGTGTGTGTGTGTGTGTGTGTGTGTGTGTATGTATATATATATATATATATATATATATATATATATATATATATATATACATACATATATAAATACATTTTCCCTACTGTTGAATGACTGTGCTGCATGATATGTTTGAAAAAACATCCAACATGTTTGCAGCTCAGATGGCTTAGTGGTAAATTGCTGTAGTTATGGTGTGCATAGTCCTGGGTTCAAGAGTTGCAACGGCTGATTATTTTGTTGCTGGGCAGAGCAAGGGCTTTTGGATACAGAGTGATTAAGGTACTTTTAAGCAGTTGTAAGCAGGCTTGTGAGGGTTTGCACAGTGGTAAGCAATGCTAAATTCTGGTTAAATATGCTTACAGACAGCCTTAAAAGTGCTTCATCTGTGTATGCATTGCTTAGTCCCATGCAAATAGGCTTATGCATGCTTACTACTGCTTAAAACAGCTTACTCCCACTTACACCTGTGCTAATTTCTTTGAAAGAAAAGAAACAAGGGGGGGATGTGAAACTGGTAAAAAAGGAGCCATGCAGAGGGAAAGACAATAGGGAAAATAGCTAGGGATGTGCAGGACAGCTGTAGGGAAGGTCCATAGCTGTCCATTTCTTCTGCAGTAACAGCTGTGCATATATATTAAATTTGGAGGTATATTTGGACACTCAAACCCCGGGGAGAGGACAATAATAATGTGTTGTGAAACCAGTTAGACCAGATTACTTGTGTCCAGTGGGTACATGTGTGAAATTGACAGCTATGTATGGGGTGAAATTTTTTTGAACAGATTACCCTTTTTTTTTAAGGTGAAAGTGGGATGTTGGGGTAGGATAGTAGGTATATTTGGGGAAGTAGACTGGTTGGGAAGAAATACAAGACAGACAAGCCAGCATACAGGGGCGGTATATGACAAATGTGGGGGTAAACACATTGGACGGGGAGGGGTGTTTGGTAATCAGAAGCCCACGTGCCCCCAAATGGATACAGTGGACTGAGGTCCCCACCCATGGGCAGTCACCACTGCACCTTCATGGCCCCAAAGGTGGCTGTGCTGGGGGCTGAGCAGGAGTGGCAGGCTAACCCTCTGAATGTGCCATGCGGCCCTCAAGCTGGTGTAGCAGATCACCAAATTCCTTGTGGAGCTCACTACACACCAGACCCCAGACCTAGCTTGGGTGATAGGATCCCCTCCACTCCCGTGCCCATGGAGGGTGAGCCCCATCCCCTGATGCAGTTCCCCCCAAAGGTGGTCCAGGAGCAGCAGACAAGGAGGTCCCAGGGTGGTTACAAGATGTGCTGTGTCCCAGTGCCATGGCCAGATGAGGCGGGAGAGGTGGATCCACTGGGATCGGTCTTCCCTGATGTGCTCTGGTGTTGCAGTTTTAGAACATATGTTGGTTAGTAATGGTTAACACATTCCAGGATTAGTTATAACAGCATGCATGAGTATTCCCATTAAACCAATATAACACATTTGGAACATTTGCATATCAAAAAGAACACATACATATATGGAACCACAGTGGGCATTACACCAGCATGCAGGTTACATTGATAGCAACAGGCTACAAATTATAGTATTTGAACAGGGAGCATTAATTAGAATAAATTTAAACGTTTTTAGAACAACAAGACACATGTCCCAATAGTAGGTCTGGTGGAAAACATACCCATTAATTTATGTGTTTATATTATTGGTGAAGATATGCTGGGGTGGTGGAGAGAGAGATGTCAGTTAACAAATGTAGATTCTTGCAGTGGTCACAGCTTTAATGATCATTGCTCTACTCATTACTCCACAGGTATTATTACAACAACTATAGCCTTGGGTTGGGCAGTGGTATGTTCGTACACAGTATAATTACAGCCTTTTTATAGCTACTTTGAACTTTCTCTTACCTGGTAGACCTGTGGAGGGAATGTTTGTTAATACTACATGACTGTTTCTATCCATATTCATATAGTCACGGTTACATATGTGCACTCATACTGTGTGTGTGTGTGTGTGTGTGTGTGTGTGTGTGTGTGTGTGTGTGTGTGTGTGTGTGTGTGTGTGTGTGTGTGTGTGCATCTGTGTGTGTGCTACTGACACAGTCTGCCTTGATTTCTGTCAGTCACCCTGGTTGTTGTTAGCAGGGACCTGTAGCTGTGACAGCGTGAC
The DNA here is from genome assembly GCF_019279795.1 of Protopterus annectens. Lineage (NCBI taxonomy): Eukaryota > Metazoa > Chordata > Ceratodontiformes > Protopteridae > Protopterus > Protopterus annectens. The sequence continues at coordinate 523,650,064 of NC_056727.1, read as the reverse complement.
ACTTTGAAATATTTCTGGGTGGAGACCACTTAGTCTATGTACTTATCTTGCTGTCATTTGCATCATTGGGGTTGGACCATGGGTGCTTGACACAGTATAACTACAGCTTTTTTATAGCTACTTTATGCCTTATCTTACCTGGGAGACCTGTGGAGGGAATGTTTATTAATACTACCTGACTGTTTCTACACATTTTCACAAAATCCTAGTTGAAATTATGCATGCAGCTTACTACCACTCCTGGGAATCGAACTGTGACTGTTTCTGCTAAAAATATGACAAGGGCATGCCTCATCACAGGGAGCTATTACAATATGGCTGTTGCTTCTTTGATTGATTTCTTTCTCTTTCTCTTTTTGATGTACAATCTGACTTTGTATTTATAACATTACATACCTGTTCACATAGGACAATGTGGAAAACAGTGGCTAACACAACATTACTATTCAGATGTCAGATCTTGGTGCATGACATTTGTAATATCAGTTAATCTCATGTGTTATAGAGGCACTAACTTTGTCAGATGAGACGTGATTGTTTAATGCTTTCAGAGCTATGGTTGCTACGCATAACCTGTACACATTTCAAATCATGCCATACCAGAGTAAACACAACCAGTCCAGGGTTTAGACTTTTATTCACATGCAATTACATTTTATTAATATATGACCTATATGAGACTATTACTGTAATATTGTCTGCTTTATTCAGTTTAAACCATACCCAGTTTTAATAATGCCAAGTGACATTCTACTCCTTTATATTTATTTGGCATGTATAGTACAAGCTAGATTGTTACTCACCAGCCTCATGATGCAGCCTTTGCACCCTACTGGCATGGGCTTCTTGGTTCACAACCCACTCAGTTGGAGCTGTAATGAAGATAGAGAAACATTTATACATATCTATCCATCACATACACAGCTGGACTTTGATAAACAGTTATTGTTATGAATACTTACACACTGCTGGTACATCACCTCTCTGTCTTGCTTCTTGGACCCCCTGTTCCAAGAGCTCCATCTTCCTCCACTTCAAGTCAGCATAGTGGTGCTGGACCTGCTCACCAGTCCGAGGGATACCAGTGGCACTGATGAGATCAAGGGCGAGACTTTCCCAGGCTTCTGCTTTGTATTGGGAGTCCTGGTACTGGCCTTGCAGCAGTCTCACGTCATATTTTTTTACAAGGAGTCCTGCCATGACCTTGGACTCCTGTATGCCCCAGCGCTGCTCCTGAAAGTGTATGCCCTCTTCAACACCTACCATAATGTCTACAGTGGGGAGCTACAACCAGTTATGAGCTGTATTCCCACCTGCGAGGTTTAAATACGGCCGATTTCCTGCCCTTTGCCATGACTGGATGGTTTTGAATATGCTGAGCTTAGCTAAGCTACAGGCAAACCTGCTTAGTTAAGGTTGGCAGTGCTTAAAGAGGCAGGTTCAGCACTGCTTACCAATGGGCAAATCCACTTAGCTGGGCTACTCATTGCTTAGCATTCATAGTTACACAATGATTACACCCTGTCAGCATAGCTGTGCAATGCTTAGCATTGCTTGTGATTTATTTTATTGGGCTACCACCTGTATGGGATTGATTCATCATTCATTACATATTATAAATGTGTTTACCTTCCCTGACATCCCCCAATGTGCTTTCATTACATTTATTCTTTTGTGACTATACTATATGGGGCACTCTGTTGGAGAAATATAAGTTACTTCCCACATAAATATACAAATTAATTAAAATGGTAATGATTTCACATACAAATTTGAAATGGCTTTGGAAGGCACAATCAGTGAAATATTACATGCAAAGCATATGTTCTAACCTCTACATTATTGCTTATGCTGGATGTCTATTGCTATTTAACTTATCTTGCTGTTTCAGCTGGGCTAATCATAGCTAAGCAACGAGGACACCCACACAGCTACACTTAAACTTTATTGCAGATGTGAAAAAAATGTATTTGTTGCATTTTTTTACTTCATACCCTTCAGAATATCCATGCTAATGCTAAACCTGTTATTTTATCAACTTTCTATAAGTTTGTAATGGCAATTGTCCCTTATGACTTTGTCCAGATTTCTTACTCTACCAGGTTGTGAGGTGTGCATTTTATACTTCATACCCTTCAGAAAATTCATGCTAATGCTAAACCTGATATTCTATCAACTTTCTTTATAAGTCTGTAATGGTAATTGTCCCTTATGGCTTTGTCCAGATTTCTTACTCCACTGGGTTGTGAGGTGTGCGTTATATACTTCATACCCTTTAGAGAATTCATGCTAATGCTAAACCAGTTATTCTATCAACTTTCTAAGTTTGTAGTGGCAATTGCCCCTTATGGCTTTGTCCAGATTTCTTACTCTGACAGGTTGAGAGGTGTAACGAGCAATCTCACTCTATTTACATTGCCATACAGCAATTCTGTTCTGCAGGGGGCATGTGTATTGTGAGAGCACTGCTCTCAGACACACCCCCTGCACTCGTACACAGAACCATGTCCGTATTATAGCACGGCAGCATAACTTCATGAATATGCATGGCGCACTGCCGTGCTGCACAGGAATGGTCCCTTCAGTGCAAGAATAAGTTATTCTTGCATGGACTTTTTCTGAATCCATGCAAATTAGTATTTAGAACAAAAAATAACCATGAAAGAATCGAATGAAATTCTAAAAGATATCGGCATGAATTCTGCAACAGGACTGGATGGAAATGAACATGGTCTGCATAAAGAACTTAAAGAGTGGCAAAAAATAATTTTTATAGAAGTTTTGAATGAATGGTTAGAAATGGAATTAAAGAGAAAGAGATATGTACAGGAGCTATAAAATTTATATTGAAAAAAGGTATTGAAAAAGGGAAATAAAGAGGAGATAAAAATTGGAGAACTATAACATTTAATTATACAGATTATAATTTTTTTATGAGAATAATAACAAAAAGGTTAAAGAAAAAAATGGATAGAATATATGAAAAAATGTATTTTGTAGAAAAAAGGAAGTCAAGAGTTATTATGGATAATAAGAGAAATAATTGATATCATAAATAAAAATGTAGAAACAAAGGTTATGATATGGGATATAAGTAATGCTTATGATAATATTCAATATAAATCATTATGAGGAATTTTGCAGGCATATAATGTAAGCAAAAAAATATTACAGGTAATAAAATCTGTTTATGAAAGGAATTATGTGAGACTAAATGTAAATGGTTGGAATAGGAAAGAAATAAAAATAGAATGTGGAATAAAACTGGGCTGCCAAGCTAGTAGTGTAATTTTCTCATTAGTTATGAATGTAACAGTGAAGGAAATTAATAAAATGTCAAGCAGTGGTGGATACAAAATGATGAAGGAAGTACAATTTCCAGTAATGTATAATTCTGTGGTTGATATTGTATTAATTGTTAAAAATAAAGTATGGATGGAAAAAGTACATGAAAAATTAGGTATACATTTAAAAAATGGTTTAAGTATAAATAAGGACAAAAGTAAAGGACTTGGTTTTGAAGGTATGATAGGAGGTGTTGAGTTCAATTAAAATATATATATATATATATATATACATACATTATATATATATATATATATATATATATATATATATATATATATATATATATATATATATATATATATTGGGGATAACATTTGGATGTAATGAATACAGACAACAATGGGATAATGTTGTCAAAGAAGTAAAGGATATGACTCATTTTTGAAAATCATATAGATTTACATATAGAAAAGAGCACTCTTGTTGAACACCATGGTAATAGGAAACAATGTTTATGTTGCTGACATCTATATGATTCCTATTAAATATGAAAAAGAATTAATGATGATTATATTTTCTTTTATATGGGGCTCTAGACTGAATCCAGTGAAAAGAGGGATTCTGTACATGAAAGAAGAAAAGGGAAGTTTGAGTTTAATAAGCCCAACAGAAAATGCAGCATATTTAATTGTATATAAGGTATTAAAAGGACTTATGAAGGAAAATAAAAACTTGATAGAAATGATACTATATTATGAATACAAAGAATTGTGGGAAGGAATTGAAGTTAAAAAAATGAGGTAAAAGCATTGTTAATGAAGAAATAAAGAGTACCGAAACAAAACTGTGTTATGGAAAATAAAAAAGAATATATGTGAGAAAAATAGAAAGGAATGGTACTTAAGTATTATGAAAGCATTTTATTGTATTGCTCCATGGAAAAATTTAGAAATAGATAAGAAAAAAGCCACAATGATGAGCTATAATAACTATAAAAAGATTAAAGAATGTCATGATTTTTTTAGGGAGATTGCCTATTAGAAAATTGCCGGTTAAGGCAAATATGCCATGCAAAAAAAAAAAAGCAAGATAGAACATGTAATAAATGTGGAGAGTCTGAGACTACTGAGCATGTGTTTTTGAAATGTGAAAGAATTAAAAATTTGTGGAAAGAAATATGTAAAGATAATAGGGTAAACAGTTTCTTAAAATTTGAACAAATAAATATGGATATAATAGAATTTGGTTATTATGGTGCACATAAACAGGAAGAAGTAAAGAAAATAGACATAGTAATATTTATGTTTCATGGACTATATGGAATGAGAGACAAATGAAATTACATGGAATGGAAAATGGACTTTGACGAAGATTTTGGAAAAAATTATGTTTTGGTTGTGGATAAAAGAGTTGGGGATGCTTAAATTGAAGTTTATAATGTATGGCGATTTGTAAATAAATGTAAATAATATGTAATGTATATATCAATAAAAAAAAATTCTTCTTTGGCATAGGGGGACAACATTGAAATTGGCGCTACTGGTTTCTGTCTCCATTCTAGGCGTGATGGTAGCCCACAGAGACAGCATAGCCATGGAGAATGTAACCCAGTGTGTAAATGATGAAGTTATGGTTGTTGGTGAATAATATGGAGTTGGCAGAATCACTGCCAGATGAAAGAAGGAATGTGAATGTGGAGAGCGAATATGTATCAGAGGAGAAAAGGAGAAAGGAACAGGTCATTGTACAGGAGAAGATATGTCCTGACTCGAAAGAATTGTTCCAGCATAAGTTATTTGAGGAGTAAACAGAGCAACAAGATGAATGTGTCATTACAACCCTCAGTCAGGATAGTTGTTGGATGATTATTTACAACAAATGGTAAACCAAAGTGAACCAGAAAACAGTACAACAGTATCATGGAGTGACATAATGGAGAAGATAGAAAAAGAAAGGAGAAAAGATGAACCCGGTGAGAAGACATACGTGCAAACTGTAACAGAAGGTAGTGGAAGAGAGGAGAAAAAGAAAGATATGAACAGAAAGTACACTATTCATGTAAGTAGTACACAGGAAAAAGGACTAACAGGTATGAAATATGGGACTCTTTCATTTCACTGTTAGGTGTGAATGGAAAGGAGGTAAGAGCATTTATTCTTATTAACAGTGAGACGTTTTGTGACATATTATTTGAAAATGAGCAATTCATGGAGAACTTTATAGGAAATTTGAACAAAAATAGTACATCCTTGACAGACAAAAAAGAGTATTGGTGCAATTTAGAACTGATAATGAATCAATAGACTTAAAATGAACCTATTAACTATGTGCAAGGAGGTACTGGATACTACAAAAATATATGATGAAAGAGGACTTTGGACTGGGGCATAGAAATGTTGAGTTATTTTAAAAATGGAAAATTATAAAGTGATGCATATACCAAGTGTTATTAATGTGCATAGCAATAAGGGTTTTGTAAGATACAGAGGGCAACCAAACACCTGTTATTTTTGTGAAAAAGATGACCATTTGATAAATGATTGTGATAAGAAAAAAAGTTATTTACGTGGTAAAATTAGGCATAATGCAAGAAAATGTGATTTAAAAGGCAACAGATGTAGTAATACTTGACATTCATGATTAGAATATGAAATAGGAATACAAGAAAAGGGAAGTGAAGTGACACAGGGGAAAGACATAGAAGAAATGGTGACTCAAAAACAAGTACGAAAAAATGAAATTAATACAGAGGTTATATATGAAAGCAAAGAAAAACAATAAAGAAAAATAAGACATTATAGAGGAAACAAGTACAGAAGAGTCAGAATGGCACACTGTAAAAGGTAAAAAGAATTCAATAGGGAAAAGAGTTAGGGAAAGGAAAAGAAAATTTAAAAACAATGTACAAAGAAAATAAGAAAGGTAAAGCATAAGAAGTTATACTATAACCACTGTTTTGTAAAAGCTGAGAATATTAACTTTAAATGTGAACACTTTGAAAAACATTATGAGAAGAATTAGTATATCACAATGGTGTGTCAGAATAGATGATGAAGTTATAATATCAGAAGATATAAGACTATTAATGGAAGATAAAAGAACACAAACAGAAATTTGTGGAATGGTAAAGTTGTTTGAATATAGGTAAAGAAATGTGTTCTGGTATATGTGTATTATGTAAAAAGATATTAAGATGCTAGATGTTACAATAGTTGAAATAGGTAGAATAATAGTGTTAGACATAAGATGGAAAGGATGTGTATATAGAGTTATAGCTTTATATGCATATGTTACAAAAACGAAAGAGAGGCGATGTTCAGAACTACACTTAACTATGTATGTGTAAATATCAATATAATAGTAGCAGGAGATTTTAATTGTAACCTAAGAGGTAAAAAGAATAATTGTGATGTTAAAATAATTATAGAAATAATGAGGAGTGGAAAGCTAAAGTTATGGGAAAACAAACATTAGATGTATAAAAGAAATGAGATAAAAAAATAGATTATTTTTTTAATTTCAGAAAGTTTAAAAGTAAAACAAAAAGGAATTAAGTATAAGAAGTATTCCAATGATATATGTATTTATTTAATATTTGTTTACTGGAAAAGTCCGACTTGGAACAAAGTCAGTTTTCAGTGGAAGCCCAGGGAGAAACACTCCAGATGCATGTCTTTGTAATGCAATAGTGAATGAATATAGTGATTTGGATTAAAATACAATAAAAGGAAAAATATATTAAGAAAGGAAAAGGATTTAAAAGGATAAATGAAAAAGAGTTATATCTAGGAGAAAGAAAAGAACTTAATGTACTCTGGAGACATCACATAAATATGAGAGAGTTTTTATGAAAATTGGACGGTATGGTGGTTATATTTTAAAGAAAAATATAAAAAAGTATTCTTAGAATGTGCAGAAAAGAAAAGAAAAAGTAAAGAAAGAATATAAGATGTTAAGTCAAGAGATATTCAAAGATGTATTAGAAAAAGAGAAAGAAATTTTGAAAAGGAAAAAGAAATATACAAAATGAATCAAGTCAAGATTCATAATCAGTTATATAAACACAAAAAAATATTTGTTAGATGGAAATAAAGAAGGGGCAGCACTTAATTTGTGCAACATAAAAGAAGCAAAGATAACAGAATTAAAAGATAAGGAAGGTAAAGTAATTAAAAATCAAGAAGGAATATATGAAATAGTTAAAGAACACGTATTAAATGTATTTGTTAAGAAAGAAGTGAATATAAGAAAAAATTATGATGGAAAGAAATTAGATAAAAATTATAATGAATATTTAGAAAAAAGAATAGACATAAGTGAACTGAATGAAGTTGTGAAAATATAAATATGAATTCTGCAACAGGAATAGATGGAATTGAATACATGTATAAAAAATGCAGGACTGGCAAAAACTAATGTTATTAATGAATGAATGGCTATAAACAGAAATTAAATACAGATAAATATACATTGGAGTAATAAAATTTATATTAAAAAAGGGAAATAGAAACAAAATTAAAAATCAGGGGCCAATAACATTGAACAACATGGATTACAAAATATTTATGAGAATAATGGCAAAAAGATTACAATGTAAGGTGGAGAAAGCATATACCCAGAATATATTTGGAAGAACAGGAAATGGAAGTCAGGAATTATTATGGATAATTAGAGAGGTAATTGATGACATTATTAATAAGAATGTAGTGATGAAAATAATGACAGAGGACATAAGTAAGGCTTATGATAACAGAACACGAATCATTATGGATGTTTTTACAAGAATACAACTTAAGTGATACAGTTCTAAATGTACTTAAATCAGTGTATGACAAAACTTATGTTAAATTAAATGTGAATTGATGAATAGGAAAGGAAATAAAAGTTGAAAGTGGGATAAGACAGGGGTGTCACGACAATAGCTTAATTGTTTTCATTGGTTATGAATACAATCATAATTGAAATTGAAAAAATGTCAGTGAATTCAAAAATCCAATAAAAAGCAGTGCAAAATGATGTTAGAGCCAGGTTTCATTTAATAACAAACAGACGTAAGCACTTTCACAGTACAAATACTGCTTCCTCAGATGTACAGACTAGAAAAGATAAACCATGCTTTATATAGGCTGACAGTCATATCATCTTAACTGATAATTAAAAACAGCTAAAACCAGTCAATATTAATTAAGAGTCAATCATTAAAGAAACATACTATATTACAAATGCTACCTAAAAATAACATTAAATAATATCCATAAAATACGAGCATTAGTAAAGACTATATATATATATATATATATATATATATATATATATATATATATATATATATATATATATATATATATATATATACATACAAATATATATCCAGAAAAAATATATATATATATATATATATATATATATATATATATATATATATATATATATATATATATATATATATATATATATATATATATATATATATATATATATATATATATATATATATATGCATACATAAATACATATATAGATATATACATAAAAATACACATAAAAACATACATGTGTATATATATATATATATATATATATATATATATATATATATATATAGTTATATATATGTGTGTGTTTGTCTTTTTGGCTTTTCCCAGTTAGGGGTCCCCACTGCAGACCTCCGGTGCGCTAATGATTGGCAATGGATTTTTTTATGGTGCTAAGTTGCCAGCCAGACGCCCAACCTTCAGTGAAGGCACGCCCATTTACGCATGTCTTTCGGAGGCCACACAACCACGGGAAGGACATGCAGACTCCACACAGAAGGCACTCCAGCTGTGAATCGAACAGGAGAACCTCTTGCTGTGAGGCAACAATGCTACCGCTGTACCACTGCAGCTTCTACATATATATATATATATATATATATATATATATATATATATATATATATATATCAACATCACAAAAATATGCAAAGACAATTAATATTGAATAATGAAAGTGGGATAACACAGGGGTGTCAAGCCAGTAGTTTAATTTTTTTAATTGGTTATGAATATAATCATAATTGACATTAACAAAATGTTAAAAAACTGAGGTTACAATATGGTAAAACAAGTATAAATGCCAATTATGTATAACTATGCAGATGATAATAACAAATACATTATGTATTCTTAAAGTTTGGTATAATGTTGGAAAAATGGATTAAATGTAAATAAAGAAAAAGTAAAGGATTTGGTGGTTTTAATCGGAAAATAGGAGGTGTTGAATTTAATGACAATTAGATAGAAGTGTTGGGAATAAAATTTGGAAAATGAATGCAAACAGAAAGAATGGTATAAAGTTATAACAGAAGTAAAGGACATGTTCATGTTTTGGAAAGCATACAGGTTGTCTTATAGAAAGATACATCAATAGTATGATATTAGGAAAAATCGCAAACATTTATATGATACTTGTTAAATATGAGAAAGAGCTAATAACATTAATATTTTCATTTATTTGGGATATGAAGTTGAACCCAGTTAAAAGAGGGACAATATATATGAAGGAAGACAGGAAGACCAAGGAGGTCTAGGTTTAAATCCTATTGCGTATGTGGCATCTTTAAGCTTATACAAAGTACTAAAAAGTATTATTAAAGAAAAAAAAGAACCTAATAGAAAAAATAATTTATTAGAAATACAAAAATGTATGGGAAGGAATCGAAGTAAAAAAGAAAACCAGAAATAGTAATAATGACAAAATAAAGGACTATCAGAATAAAAATGTATTATTGAAAATAAGAAAGAATGTTGCAGAAAGAAGCACAAAGGAATGGTATATTAATGTAATGAAATGTTTTTATTTTGTTGACCCATGGAAAGATCTTGAAATTAATAAGAAAAAAAGCTATACTAAGGAGATTCAAAACTTCTAAAAAAATAAAGGAATGTAATGACTTTTTGTGGAGATTATCCATTTGTAGACTTCCTGTAAAAGCTAATATGCAGTACAAGAGAAAACAAGATAGACCCCCGGATTCAGCAAACATCCATGCAGGAATAACATTTTCCTGCAAGGAAGGGACTATTCCTATGCAGCATAGCAGTACGCCATGCATATGTATGAAGGAGCTCTGCCATGCTGTAATACATAAGTGGGGATGTGTACAAGCACAGGGGGCATATTTGAGAGTAGTGCACTCACACTACACATGCTCCCTGCACACCAGAATAGACGTATGGCATTTTAAAAAGAGTGAGATCGCTCAGTACACCTCTCAACCCATTACAGTAAAAAATCTGGACAAAGCCATAAGGGACAACTGCTAAACATTTTGCTATTACAAACTTAGAAAGTTGATAAAATAACAGGTTTCGCATTAGCATGAATATTGAAAAGGGTATGAAGTCAAAATGCACACCTCTCAACCCGTTAGAGTAAGAAATATGGACAAAGCCATAAGGGACAACTGTGAAATATTGCTATTACAAACATAGAAAATTGTTAGAATAACAAGTTTTGCATTAGCATGAATTTTCTGAAGGGTATGAAGTACAAAACGTAAATGTTCTGTCATTACTGTCAAACAACAGTTTGTAATGATGTGCCAAAGAGCCACGAGTTTATGAAAAGTGGACCAAGAATATAAGGCAATAATCCGGAAATACTGTGAAAAGTTAAATGTCATCAACGTTTGCAAAGCACAGCCCCCAACAAATAAATCTTTTTTTCTTCCACATCTGCAATTAAGTTAAAGCGTAGCTGTGTGGGTGTGCCCATTGGTTAGCTATGCTTAGCCCAGCTTAAATGGCATGAGAAGTTAAATAGCAATAGAGATCCAACATAAGCAGAAGTGCAATAGTGTGGCAGTTAGAGCATATGCCTTGCATGTAGTCATGCATGGTTTGAGCCTCACTAAAACCGTTTTCACTTTATATGTGAAATCACTACAATTTTAATTTATTAGTATATTTATGTAGGAAGTAACTTATATTTCTCAACCAGAGTAGTGTATTATGCCCAGATGTGAGGTGTCAGTGTACTGAAATTGTGAAACCCCCATATAAACACAAGTGCCCCATACAGTATAGTCACACAAGAATAAATGTAATGAAAACACATTGGGGATGTCAGGGAAGGTAAACAAATTTATAATATGCCAGGAATGATAAATCAATCCCATACAAATGGTAGTCCATAAAGTAAAACATAAGCAATACTAAGCATGTCACAGCTATGCTGACCGGGTGGAACCATTGTATAAAAATGAATGCTAAGCAATAAGTAGCCCAGCTAAGTGGGTTTGCCCATTGATAAGCAGTGCTGAACCTGCTCCTTTAAGCACTGCCAACCTTAGCTAAGCAGGTTTGCCCGTATCTTAGCTTAGCTCAGCATATTCAAATTCATCCAATCACAGCAAAGTGAGGGAAATCGGCCATATTTAAACCTCGTAGGTGGGAATACAGCTCATAACTGGTTGTAGATCCCCACTGTAGGCAGTATGACAGATGCTGGAGAGGGCATACACTTTCGGACACAGCACTGCAGCATACAGGAGTCCATGGTCATGGTTGAACTCCTTGTAAAAAGCCTTGATGTGAGACTGCTGCAGGACCAGTACCAAGGCTCCCAATACAAAGCAGAAGCCTGGGAAAGTCTCGCCCATAATCTCACCAGTGCCACTGGAATCCCTTGGACTGGTGAGCAGGTCCGGCACCACTATGCTGACTTGAAGCAGAGGAAGAGGGAGCTCTTGGAACAGTGGGTGCAAGAAGCATGACAGAAGGGTGATACCACAGCAGTTTGTAAATATTCATAGCAATAGCTGTTTTCCAAAGTCCAGCGTGTGTATATGATGGATAGGTATGTATAAATGTTTCTCTATCTTCGTTACAGCTCTAGCTGAGCAGGTTGCAAACCAGGAAGCCCATGCCAGTAGGTTGCAAAGCTGTGTTGCAAGGCTGGTGAGTAACAATCTAGTTTGTAGTATTCATACCAAATAAATATAAAGGAGTAGAATGCCACCTGGCATTATTAAAAATGGGCATGGCTTCTACTGAATAAAGCAGACAGTATAACAGTAAAAGTCTCATTTAGGTCATATATTAATACAACTGTAACTGCCTGTCAATAAAATTCAAAACCCTGGACTGGTTTTGTTCATTCTGGTATGGTGTGATTTGAAATGAGTACAGGTTATGCATAGCAGCTATAGCTCTGAAAGCATTAAACAATCAAGTCTCATCTGACAAAGTTTGTGCCTCTATAACACACAAGATTAACTGATATTACAAATGTCATGCACCAAGATCTGATATCTGAATGGTAATGTGTTAACCACTGTTTTCCACACTGTGCTATGTGAAAAGATATGTATAGGAATGTATGTATAAAAATGTTCCAATTACAAGATCAGAGGGTACAAAAAAAGAGAATGAGAAAGAAATTATTCAAAGAAAAAACAACAGTTTCTCAATAGCTCCCTCTGATGAAACACACGTCTTTTATTTTTAGCAGAAACAGCCACAGTTTGAATCCCGGGAGTGGTAGTAAGCTGTATGCATAATTTCAACTAGAATTTTGTGAAAATGTGCAGAAACAGTCAGGTAGTATTAACAAACATTGCCTCCACAGGTCTTCCAGGTAAGAGAAGGTATAAACTAGCTAAAAGAAGGCTGTAGTTATACTGTGCCCAACACCCATGGTCCAACCCCAAGGCTGCAAATGACAGCAAGATAAGTACATACACCAAGTGGTCACCCCCAAGAAATATTCAAAAGTGTCATGCTGTCACAACTACTGGTCTCTGCTAACAACAACCAGGGTGACTGATATAAATCAAGGCAGAATGTGTCAGTAGCACACACACACACACACACACACACACACACACACACACACACACACACACACACACACACACACACACACACACACACACACCCAAACACACACACAGTATGAGTGTACATATATAACCCTGACTATGTGAACATGGGCAGAAACAGTCATGTAGTATTAACAAACATTCCCTCCACAGGTCTTTCATGTAAGAGAAAGTCTGAAGTAGCTATAAGAAGGCTGTAATTATACTGTGCACAAACATGCCACTGCCCAACCCAAGGCCATAGCTGTTGTAATAATACCTGTAGAGTAATGAGTAGAGCAATGATCATTAAAGCTGTGACCACTGCAAGAATCTACATTTGTTAACTGACATCTCCCCCTCCCAACTTATCTTCACCAATAATCTAAGCACATAAATGAATGAGTATGTTTTCCAGCAAACCAGAACAGAAGAAAATATGGCAGGACACTGCTGCTGCTCAATAAAACTTTTAATAAAAACTTTAAAACAAGTAAACGAAGTAATCCAAATGCAGACAAAATGAAAAAAGGTTAGCGCTTTCGGGTTACACCCTTCATCAGACCTACTGTTCCCTGTTGCTCTAAAAACATTGAAATTTATTCCAATTAACGTTCTCTGTT
>NC_056727.1:523088024-523185974 GCF_019279795.1 Protopterus annectens | reverse complement strand
AAAAAAATTTTTCCCAAAAAAACCCCCTTAAACCAAAAAAAACAAAAACCAAAAAAAAAAAATTTTCCCTTTTTTTAAAAAAAAAAACCCCCCTTTTAAAGGAAAAAAACCCCCAAAACCCCCCCCCCAAAAAAAAAAATTTTAAAAAAAACCCCAAAATAAAAAAGAAAAAGGCCCCCCCAAAGGGGGGAAAAAAATTTTTAAAAGGGGAAAAAAAATTTTTGGAACCCTTTGAAATGTTTTTGGGTTTTTTTAAAAGGGACCCCTAGCTACAAAAACTTACTCTTTCGAGCGACTACTCTACTATTGCCCACAACCTGTAAAACAAAACAGGTCTTCCCTGCACAGCGTGAGGCAGAAAAGAACTCGCCCTTTCGCGACTACTCTACTATTGCCCACAACCTGTAAAACAAAACAGGTCTTCCCCTGCACAGCGTGAGGCAGAAAAGAACTTCGCCTTTCGAGCGACTACTCTACTATTGCCCACAACCTGTAAAACAAAACAGGTCTTCCCTGCACAGCGTGAGGCAGAAAAGAACTGCCCTTTTCGAGACTACTCTACTATTGCCCACAACCTGTAAAACAAAACAGGTCTTCCCCTGCACAGCGTGAGGCAGAAAAGAACTTCGCCCTTTTCGGCGACTACTCTACTATTGCCCACAACCTGTAAAACAAAACAGGTCTTCCCTGCACAGCGTGAGGCAGAAAAGAACTTCGCCTTTAGAGCGACTGCTCTACTATTGCCCACAACCTGTAAACAAAACAGGTCTTCCCCTGCAAACAAAAAGAAGCTTGTTTGCCTACTATTGCCCACAACCTGTAAAACAAAACAGGTCTTCCCCTGCAGCGTGGAGGCAGAAAAGAACTTCGCCCTTTAAAGCGACTACTCTACTATTGCCCACAACCTGTAAAACAAAACAGGTCATTATCTTGTCATTTTAGTATAGACTTTAAAGAACAGTATTATTTAAGGGTCCTCAGCACTACTAATGCCCACAACCTTAAAACAAAACAGCTTGTGTTCCATACACCACTTAAACTACAGAACACACTCTAAAACTATTGCCCTCAACCTGTAAAACAAAACAGGTCTTCCCCACAGCGTGAGGCAGAAAAGAACCTGATGTTCCTTTTTCGGTGACTACTCTACTATTGCCCACAACCTGTAAAACAAAACAGGTCTTCCCTGCACAGCGTGAGGCAGAAATGAACTTCCTTTTGACTACTCTACTATTGCCCTCAACCTGTAAAACAAAACAGGTCTTCCCCTGCACAGCGTGAGGCAGAAAAGAACTTCGCCCTTTTCGAGTGACTACTCTACTATTGCCCACAACCTGTAAATCAAAACAGGTCTTCCCCTGCACAGCGTGAGGCAGAAATGAACTTCGCCCTTTTTGAGCGACTACTCTACTATTGCCCACAACCTGTAAAACAAAACAGGTCTTCCACTGCACAGCGTGAGGCAGAAAAGCACTTTGCCCTTTTCGAGCGACTACTCTACCATTGCCCACAACCTGTAAAAGAAAACAGGTCTTCCCCTGCACAGCGTGAGGCAAAAAAGAACTTCGCGCTTTTTGAGCGACTACTCTACTATTGCCCACAACCTGTAAAACAAAACAGGTCTTCCCCTGCACAGCGTGAGGCAGAAAAGAACTTCGCCCTTTTCGAGCGACTACTCTACTATTGCCCACAACCTGTAAAACAAAACAGGTCTTCCCCTGCACAGCGTGAGGCAGAAAAGAACTTCGCCCTTTTCGAGCGACATCACTCTACTATTGCCCACAACCTGTAAAACAAAACAGGTCTTCCCCTGCACAGCGTGAGGCAGAAAAGAACTTCGCCCTTTTAGAGCGACTACTCTACTATTGCCCACAACCTGTAAAACAAAACAGATCTTCCCCTGCACAGCGTGAGGCAGAAAAGAACTTCGCCCTTTTCGAGCGACTACTCTACTATTGCCCACAACCTGTAAAACAAAACAGGTCTTCCCCTGCACAGCGTGAGGCAGAAAAGAACTTCGCCTTTTCGAGCGACTACTCTACTATTGCCCACAACCTGTAAAACAAAACAGGTCTTCCCCTGCACAGCGTGAGGCAGAAAAGAACTTCGCCCTTTTCAAGCGACTACTCTACTATTGCCCACAACCTGTAAAACAAAACAGGTCTTCCCCTGCACAGCGTGAGGCAGAAAAGAACTTCGCCCTTTTAGAGCGACTACTCTACTATTGCCCACAACCTGTAAAACAAAACAGGTCTTCCCCTGCACAGCGTAAGGCAGAAAAGAACTTCGCCCTTTTCGAGCGACTACTCTACTATTGCCCACAACCTGTAAAACAAAACAGGTCATTATCTTGTCATTTTAGTATAGACTTTAAAGTACAGTATTATTTAAGGGTCCTCAGCACTAGCACGAATCTCCCTAGGCTTACCCAAACAAAAAATCCAAGCTTGTTTGCATATACTCCACTTAAACTACAGAACACACTCTACAACTAAGGCAAACAGCTATAAAATTTTAAAAACAAGCTCCCAAAGCATAGGAATTGAACCTGATGTTTGTTTAGACGAGATTACTCACCTGCAAGTTAATTATTCAGGAGTTACATCTTGAAACCCGGGCTCTAGTGGCTTAGTGTAAACCCCGCTCTCTACTATTGCCCACAACCTGTAAAACAAAACAGGTCTTCCCCTGCACAGCGTGAGGCAGAATAGAACTTCGCCCTTTTCGAGTGACTACTCTACTATTGCCCATAACCTGTAAATCAAAACAGGTCTTCCCCTGCACAGCGTGAGGCAGAAATGAACTTCGCCCATTTCGAGCGACTACTCTACTATTGCCCACAACCTGTAAAACAAAACAGGTCTTCCACTGCACAGCGTGAGGCAGAAAAGAAATTTGCCCTTTTCGAGCGACTACTCTACTATTGCCCACAACCTGTAAAACAAAACAGGTCTTCCCCTGCACAGCGTGAGGCAGAAAAGAACTTCGCCCTTTTCGAGCGACTACTCTACTATTGCCCACAACCTGTAAAACAAAACAGGTCTTCCCCTGCACAGCGTGAGGCAGAAAAGAACTTCGCCCTTTTAAAGCGACTACTCTACTATTGCCCACAACCTGTAAAACAAAACAGGTCTTCCCTTGCACAGCGTGAGGCAGAAAAGAACTTCGCCCTTTTCGAGCGACTACTCTACTATTGCCCACAACCTGTAAAACAAAACAGGTCTTCCCCTGCACAGTGTGAGGCAGAAAAGAACTTCGCCCTTTTCGAGCGACTACTCTACTATTGCCCACAACCTGTAAAATAAAACAGGTCTTCCCCTGCACAGCGTGAGGCAGAAAAGAACTTCGCCCTTTTCGAGAGACTACACTCCTATTGCCCACAACCTGTAATACAAAACAGGTCTTCCCCTGCACAGCGTGAGGCAGAAAAGAACTTCGCCCTTTTCGAGCGACTACTCTACTATTGCCCACAACC
This sequence comes from Protopterus annectens, assembly GCF_019279795.1. Taxonomy (NCBI): domain Eukaryota; kingdom Metazoa; phylum Chordata; order Ceratodontiformes; family Protopteridae; genus Protopterus; species Protopterus annectens. The sequence goes on along the minus strand of NC_056727.1, from coordinate 523,182,499 downwards.
TGTAAAACAAAACAGGTCTTCCCCTGCACAGCGTGAGGCAGAAAAGAACTTCGCCCTTTTCAAGCTACTACTCTTCTATTGCCCACAACCTGTAAAACAAAACAGGTCTTCCCCTGCACAGCGTGAGGCAGAAAAGAACTTCGCCCTTTTAGAGCGACTACTCTACTATTGCCCACAACCTGTAAAACAAAACAGGTCTTCCCCTGCACAGCGTGAGGCAGAAAAGAACTTCGCCCTTTTAGAGCGACTAGTCTACTATTGCCCACAACCTGTAAAACAAAACACGTCTTCCCCTGCACGGCGTAAGGCAGAAAAGAACTTCGCCCTTTTCGAGCGACTACTCTACTATTGCCCACAACCTGTAAAACAAAACAGGTCATTATCTTGTCATTTTAGTATAGACTTTAAAGTACAGTATTATTTAAGGGTCCTCAGCACTAGCACGAATCTCCCTAGGCTTACCCAAACAAAAAATCCAAGCTTGTTTGCATATACTCCACTTAAACTACAGAACACACTCTAAAACTAAGGCAAACAGCTATAAAATTTTAAAAACAAGCTCCCAAAGCATAGGAATTGAACCTGATTTTTGTTTAGATGAGATTACTCACCTGCAATTTAATTATTCAGGAGTTACATCTTGAAACCTGGGCTCTAGTGGCTTAGTGTAAACCCCGTTCTCTACTATTGCCCACAACCTATAAAACAAAACAGGTCTTCCCCTGCACAGTGTGAGGCAGAAAAGAACTTTGCCCTTTTCGAGCGACTACTCTACTATTGCCCACAACCTGTAAAACAAAACAGGTCTTCCCCCGCACAGTGTGAGGCAGAAAAGAACTTTGCTCTTTTCGAGGGACTACTCTACTTTTGCCCAAAACCTGTAAAACAAAACAGGTCCTCCCCTTCACAGCGTGAGGCAGAAAAGAACTTCGCCCTTTTCGAGCGACTACTCTACTATTTCCCACAACCTGTAAAACAAAACAGGTCTTCCCCTGCACAGTGTGAGGCAGAAAAGAACTTCGCCCTTTTCGAGCGACTACTCTACTATTGCCCACAACCTGTAAAACAAAACAGGTCTTCCCCTGCACAGCGTGAGGCAGAAAAGAACTTTGCCCTTTTTGAGCGACTACTCTACTATTGCCCACAACCTGTAAAATAAAACAGGTCATTATCTGGTCATTTAAGTATAGACTTTAAAGTACAGTATTATTTAAGGGTCCTCAGCACTAGCACGAATCTCCCTAGTCTTACCCAAACAAAAAATCCAAGCTTGTTTGCATATACTCCACTTAAACTACAGAACACACTCTAAAACTAAGGCAAACAGCTATAAAATTTTAAAAACAAGCTCCCAAAGCATAGGGATTAAACCTGATGTTTGTTTAGGCGAGATTATTCACCTGCAAGTTAATTATTCAGGAGTTACATCTTGAAACCGGGGCTCTAGTGGCTTAGTGTAAACCCCGCTCGCTACTATTGCCCACAACCTGTAAAACAAAACAGGTCTTCCCCTGCACAGCGTGAGGCAGAAAAGAACTTCGCCCTTTTCGAGTGACTACTCTACTATTGCCCACAACCTGTAAATCAAAACAGGTCTTCCCCTGCACAGCGTGAGGCAGAAAAGAACTTCGCCCTTTTTGAGCGACTACTCTACTATTGCCCACAACCTGTAAAACAAAACAGGTCTTCCCCTGCACAGCGTGAGGCAGAAAAGAACTTCGCCCTTTTCGAGCGACTACTCTACTATTGCCCACAACCTGTAAAACAAAACAGGTCTTCCCCTGCACAGCGTGAGGCAGTAAAGAACTTTGCCCTTTTCGAGCGACTACTCTACTATTGCCCACAACCTGTAAAACAAAACAGGTCTTCCCCTGCACAGCGTGAAGCAGAAAAGAACTTCGACCTTTTCGTGCGACTACTCTACTATTGCCCACAACCTGTAAAACAAAACAGGTCTTCCCCTGCACAGCGTGACGCAGAAAAGAACTTTGCCCTTTTCGAGCGACTACTCTACTATTGCCCCCAACCTGTAAAACAAAACAGGTCTTCCCCTGCACAGTGTGAGGCAGAAAAGAACTTCGCCCTTTTTGAGCGACTACTCTACTATTGCCCACAACCTGTAAAACAAAACAGGTCATTATCTGATCATTTTAGTATACACTTTAAAGTACAGTATTATTTAAGGGTCCTCAGCACTAGCACGAATCTCCCTAGGCTTACTAAATCAAAAAATCCAAGCTTGTTTGCATATACTCCACTTAAACTACAGAACACACTCTAAAACTAAGGCAAACAGCTATAACATTTTAAAAACAAGCTCCCAAAGCATAGCAATTGAACCTGATGTTTGTTTAGACGAGATTACTCACCTGCAAGTTAATTATTCAGGAGTTACATCTTGAAACCTGGGCTCTAGTGGCTTAGTGTAAACCCCGCTCGCTACTATTGCCCACAACCTGTAAAACAAAACAGGTCTTCCCCTGCACAGCATGAGGCAGAAAAGAACTTTGCCCTTTTCGAGCGACTACTCTACTATTGCCCCCTACCTGTAAAACAAAACAGGTCTTCCCCTGCATAGCGTGAGGCAAAAAAGAACTCCGCCCTTTTTGAGCGACTACTCTACTATTGCCCACAACCTGTAAAACAAAACAGGTCATTATCTGAACATTTTAGTATAGACTTTAAAGTACAGTATTATTTAAGGGTCCTCAGCACTAGCACGAATCTCCCTAGGCTTTCCCAAACAAAAAATCCAAGCTTGTTTGCATATACTCCACTTAAACTACAGAACACACTCTAAAACTAAGGCAAACAGCTATAAAATTTTAAAAACAAGCTCCCAAAGCATAGGAATTGAACCTGATGTTTGTTTAGACGAGATTACTCACCTGCAAGTTAATTATTCAGGAGTTACATCTTGAAACCTGGGCTCTAGTGGCTTAGTGTAAACCCTGCTCGCTACTATTGCCCACAACCTGTAAAACAAAACAGGTCTTCCCCTGCACAGCGTGAGGCAGAAAAGAACTTCGCCCTTTTTGAGCGACTACTCTACTATTGCCCACAACCTGTAAAACAAAACAGGTCTTCCCCTGCACAGTGTGAGGCAGAAAAGAACTTCGCCCTTTTCGATCGACTACTCTACTATTGCCCACATCCTGTAAAACAAAACAGTTCTTCCCCTGCACAGCGTGAGGCAGAAAAGAACTTCGCCCTTTTCGAGCGACTACTCTACTATTGCCCACAACCTGTAAAACAAAACAGGTCTTCCGTTGCACAGCGTGAGGCAGAAAAGAACTTCGCCCTTTTCGAGCGACTACTCTACTATTGCCCACAACCTGTAAAGCAAAACAGGTCTTCCCCTGCACAGCGTGAGGCAGAAAAGAACTTCGCCCTTTTCGAGCGACTACTCTACTATTGCCCACAACCTGTAAAACAAAACAGGTCATTATCTGGTCATTTTAGTATAGACTTTAAAGTACAGTATTATTTAAGGGTCCTCAGCACTAGCATGAATCTCCCTAGGCTTACCCAAACAAAAAATCCAAGCTTGTTTGCATATACTCCACTTAAACTACAGAACACACTCTAAAACTAAGGCAAACAGCTATAAAATTTTAAAAACAAGCTCCCAAAGCCTAGAAATTGAACCTGATGTTTGTTTAGATGAGATTACTCACCTGCAAGTTAATTATTCAGGAGTTACATCTTGAAACCTGGGCTCTAGTGGCTTAGTGTAAACCCGCTCATGAGCACTTGCTTCGTGCTGCCCGCCTCCCCGCCCTGCCCCCTATTCCCACCTGCCCCCAGTACTCGTACTTTTATAACCTCAAACCACTCCCCCTACTGTCCACTAATTTCCTGTACCTCACTACCGCCCTCTAAGATCAAACGGAATATGACACCACCCAGGAAGCTTATCATATTAACTCTTTTTCCCCTCCTACTAGTCCCTTACCTAGCTACCCTGTATGAAACCTGGTCTTACATAGGCTTGCACCACCCAGGCTACCAAACCAACCCCTCCCCCATAATTAACAACAGAGGCCATGATTCAACTCCCTACTCACCCTCCTTGTTAGAACTCGAACGCTATGTAATTATCAAACCTACCAATATTAGGCCAAATAATTAACATTACTACAAACTTCTACTCAAAGCCCTCAAATTCATTACCACTCTGAATCACAGACTAGCCACAGATGGTGATATCCACCCCAACCCTGGCCCTTCCCCTCCACTCAATTCTAATTCCACCCTATCCTCCCCTCCACTTCTCAATCTAAACTTTAGACCCTTTAACTCTCTTCTGACCTGTCATATAAACATCAGAAGTGTAAACAATAAGATTCACAACCTACATGCTCTTTTAGCTGCTTGTTCCCCAGACCTACTATGTCTCACAGAAACCTGGCTTAAACCAAGCACGAAAGACACACAGATAATCCCACCAGGGTATGATATACTAAGAGCAGACCAAATAACTCGTAAAGGTGGCGGTGTAGCCATACTCTACAAAAATACATTACAAATCTCCCTTGCCTCTCCACAACCCCTCCTAACAAACAATGCCGAAATTCTACTTGTAAAACTTCAACCAAACAAACATAAAAGCATAAATATAGCATGTATTTACATCCCCCCAGGCAACAATAATAACAAAACCTTAGAGGACTTTCTCCACTGGTTAACTCAAACTCACTCCCAGGAATCCATAGTGTTAGGTGACTTCAACATCGATTGGAATTCCTTCTCATCTAGCCCCCCACCTAGCAGCATAAATCTACATGGATTTTCTCAGCTCATATCCACTCCTACCAGACTAGGTAAACCCCAAAACAAAGACAGCATCCTGGACTGTATCCTTACTAATAAAGATCCTGACCAGTACTCAGCAGGTACTCACCCAGAGGACATGAGTGATCACTTACTCACCTATGTTATCAAATTCAAGAAAATCACCCCCCTTCTTACAACCATAAAAAAAATCAGGAACAATAATAAATTCAACGCCTCCATTTTTCAAACTGAACTTAAAGCCCACAACTGGACAATACTCAAGTCTCTTCCTCTTGAAGAGGCAATTATCTACTTCAACACCACCTTCCTCAAGATTCTAGATTCCCATGCTCTAATACGGTCCATTAGAACTAAAACCAAAACTGCACCATGGCTCTCTAAGGAAACAAAATCCAAAATCCTATCTAGAAACAAGATGTGGGTCACATGGCGTACCTCTAAAGACCCACACTCCCACCAAACCTTCCGGCAACTTAGAAATGAAACTAAAAGAATGATCTTAAATGATAAAAAAAACTTCTTCCTCCACCTCTAACACAAACACCTTAATAATCCACAAAAATTCTGGGCAGGCTTAAACAAGCTCCTGCACCCAGGCCAGGCAACCACCCCCACTCCAACAACTTGCAAACAACAGTGCCCTGTAAACATTGCTAACACATTCAATAGTTTCTTCACATAAACTATACAATCCCTGGCCACACAATTCAAACAAACAACCAGCCCACTCCACTACCCATGCCAGCAGAATACTACAACTACATCATATCATCTATTTACCTTCGATCCAGTACCCATATCCTCTATAACATCTCTTCTTAAAAAACTAAAACCCACTAAGCTAGCAGCTGACCTTCTCCCAGCTGAGTTTCTGCAAAAAGCAGCTGAGGCCATTTCCTATCCCGTCTCCATAATCATAAACCGTACCTTGTCAAAAGCCTTCATCCCCTCCATATGGAAAATGTCCCACATTATTCCTCTCCATAAAGGTGGTAGCTCACTAGAGCTAACCAACTGCAGACCTATAACTATACTCTCACCCCTGGCCAAAATTATGGAAAAGTGTGTCCACAAACAACTGATGGAACACCTCACCAAAAATAAAATTCTAGCCAACTCCCAACATGGCTTCAGGCCAAATCACAGTACCACATCAGCCCTACTATCCTTTTCTAATACCATCAATAACTTCAGAAACAATAATAAACTATCATCTGCTCTTTTATTAGACCTCTCCAAGGCCTTTGATATGGTGAACCACATTCAACTCCTACATACATTAAAAAAACTATCACTCAGCAATTACACGCTGAAATGGTTCCAATCCTACCTGTCCAATAGGCAATAGGCTGTTCTATGGCAGGACAAATTATCCACATGCCTACCTGTTACACTTGGAGTTCCCCAAGGATCTATTCTTGGCCCACTTCTCTTCACCATCTTTGTTAATGACCTGCCCACAATCACCCCCCATGCCACATGCATTTAATATGCAGATGATTCGACTATCATCAGCACTGCCTCCAACCTGGCAGACCTCACTGCTTCAACCCAAGACACCTTCAACCTAATAGAAAATGGTTCTCAAGTCGTCAACTAGTTCTCAACCCCAACAAAACAAAACTACTTACTTTCTCACCCACTAACAAGACTCTTCCCCCACCTTCTCTATTACATCCTCCAATGGAATCACTATATCACCAGAAGCTCACACAAAGCTATTAGGTGTTACCATTGATAACTCCCTTAAATTTGACACCCATTTCAATCTAACCATCAAAACCGTCAATAAAAAGCTTGGCTCTCTCTATAAAGTAAAACACTTTCTCACTCCTCATGCTAAAATTACAATTGCCAGCACACACCTACTATCAACTCTTTTCTATGCCTCCCCCTTTTTACAAACCTAAACAAGACAACCCTTAAAAACTTGCTTCTTGTTACAATCACATAGCTAGATTTGCCACAAATTCCACCTTTAGAATGCACCACTGCACTAACTTGAAGCAACTAGGGTGGTTAGAGTTTTCCAGCCAACTCCATTTCAACCAACTCAAAATGGCTCACCAGATACTGTATCACCCAGAGAAAACACCAGCTCTGGAAAACATCATTCACCCCTATATTAACCTGCAATCTTTACGCTCCTCCAATAAGATCTTAGCTCAAACTACCAAAGTCAATAATTCTGCTGGGGATTCTCTATTCTCAAACTTTGTAGGTAAAATGTGGAACTCCCTACCGACCATGCTCACCTCAGAACCTTCACTCCTACAATTCAAAAAAAAGCTTAAACCCCATCTCAATACTGTCTGGCAATGTCCTTGTTCCAAACCTGATTAACCACTATCATTTACCCTTCTCTTACCTCACTATCCTTAACCGCTTTTAAACAAGCCGCCTCGCCTTTGTAACTGACCTATGTTTTTTTTTATATGCTGCTGTTATTTTTTTCCCAAGATGTGATGTATCTTTATATTGTATTTAGAACTCAACTATCTTCCTTTTTTGCATTAACAATGTTCATATGTCTGTTATGTACCTGGAGCTTTTCTCCCCGGGCCTCCGCTGAAAATGGACATGTATCCAGTCGGACTCTCCCGGTTAACAAATGTAAAATAAATAAATAAATAAATAAATAAAATATTCATTACATTTCTATGAAAAAGCATTGTGCAATCCCCTGCAATGTTTTATAAAGCATCATTGCACAATATTCATTTACCATTGTACAGCAGTATTGCAGGATGCTGTGCAATGCACACAACATCGATAAGCAATGCTACCAACAAAATATTTTAATGTATTACATATAGCTAAACCATTTGCCCCAAAAGGGTACTTATCACTATATTAAGTGCATTAAGTCCTGCAGCCAATGATTCAGTTAACTAGCAGGTGTATACAATAGCAGTTCAGTCTGCCATTTGCTATACAGTCTCTAAAATATACCTGCTAATTAACTAAGTCTGTAGCAGCAACTGTTAATGTAGTGATATGTGTATGTTTTGTTTAGATGGTACTTGGTCCAAATCCAGATGTATGTTAACAGGGTCAAATAATTTTACACATGTAAATCCAAATTTGGAACTGTGATAGTTGTTATGGAGTGCCTATAATATGGCTAGATAGTACTGATTTCTAATCCAACTATAAAATACTTAGAACTGGTTTTGCCATGGCTGTGTGCTAGTGTGTGATGAGCACCATTGCACAATATTTCTTTAAAGAAACGAAATGGGGAAGATAGGAAAGTGATTAAAAGGGGGAGCAAGCAGGGGGTTAACAAGGGGAAAACAAGGCAGGGATGTGCAGGAAGGATGTAGGAAAGAACCACAGCTATCCATTTCTTCCAGAATAAAACATACAAATTTGCCGAATTTGCACTGGCACCCCCAGAGAGACAGCGTTGATCACAACACAATCTGTTGTATGGAGAATTATGTAAAGAATTTGAAAGGATCATGTGTGTCATGAACATATGTGTATGAAATGGAGAGCTATATATGGGGCGATTCTTTTTTTTTTGTGGGACAGATGCCTGTTTTTTTTTTTTTGAGAGCGAGAGAGAGAAGAATGTTGGGGAAGGGCTGTAGGAACGTATTGGTGAGGTAAGCTGGGCAGGTGAGGAAGCAAATGCAGACAGACAAGACAATAATACAAGATACAGGGACAGTGAAGGACATATAAGGTTTGTGAACACCATGGATGAGGTGAGGGTGGGGATATCATAAACCTATATACATCAAGTTGGGTGAGAGTGAGAACTGAGTCCTCACCCATTGGACTATCATCACTGTCACCTCACTGCACCTATTGCTTCAGTATATGATGTCTGTGTCTCCTTGTGTTATTTAATACAAGATGGAGAGCAGTGTATCCAGTCAGTATAGGCATGCACCAACATTGCAATGCACAATCCTATGCACCAACCCTGACAGTTTGTCAATGGTGAAAAACTCACCCCCTCTGCCAATGTGCCCAGAGGGAACTACAGACCTGTCCTTTGGGGCAGAACTGCCAGAGGGGCCAGGTAGTGCAGGGGTGGCAGAAGGGGTGCTACCAGGTGCTGCACCAGATGTGCTTGGCTTTTCACAAAAAAAGAAAATAATAAACTCCCTCAAAAAATAGAAAAAAAGTGGGGTGTGAGAAAAAACAGAGAACATTAGTAACTTCATATGTGACTACAAAGCATTGAAAAAAATATTTTACTCTATTCTGTTACCATTACTTTAAGCACTACAAACTCCTAACAGATACCTTTGTTTGCTGTTCAGACTATCCAGCTTCTAAAAGATGCACAAGATACTACAGATTGCAGTAAGCAATCCTTGATGTTTTAATACATTGTGCAAATGCATGGTCCAACTATACTGATTACAGTTTATGGCAAGCCAGTTGTGACATTGCTTTACAGCCCTGATGTTACATTGCAATATTGATGAAACCTTAACATATTTAATATATTATATATATTTAACATATTTGGGAAGTGTGGATTTTGAAGGCACAACCTATGACTACTTTGTAATAATGTACTGTTATTTTGCCCATCAAAGTAATGCATGCATACTTCCCTAATACAGTTAACAAATGAATGCTTAATTTTATACAACTGTATAAGTAACAAATAAATGTGTCATAACCTTTCAATGCAAAATTTACCTCACTGTTGGGGTGTATATATACCACATGCATCTCGCATCCATGCCAATTGAGCAGCATGGGTTCACATATTCAGTGCCTGGTCTGTGAAGGCTGTGGAAAAAACAGAACACAACAGAATGCCATTAAACATACCAGTCCTGAATAAATCTAGCTTTTAACTCTGACAAGTAGTCTCTGTAAGTGGCGCTTACACATGTGTGGAGTGCCCCAGTCCTATATTCCTCGATCCCATGGATGAGGATATCCCTCTTCCTCATCCTGATGTCTCTGTAGTGGTTCTTACATTGTTTACTGGTCAGAGAATGGGGCAGATTATTCTATGCCTCTGCCTTGTACTCTGAGCCATGATAGTCCCTCTGCAACAGCCTTGGCTGTGTTTATTGATTAGGAGTCCAACAAAAACTTTGGACTCCTGGACACCCCATCTTTGAGCACGGAATCTCAAAAACTCTCCAGGAACACCAGCCATGCCTACTACAGATTGAGTCTAATATAGAATAATGTTTTCCTAACAGTTCCCAGGTACCACTCTTACTGGAGTGCGTACTTTCTGGATTTGCAACATTTGAAAGAGTTGATCATCACTTACAGTTGTGCAATCATGTTGCATGACAGTGAACGCTACCATGATATCTCTTTGTAGGATGGCCAGTAGTATTAACTGAATGCATCCGGTGTATCTGTGTGGCAGTCTGGGTCCCGTCTGCTATGTGGGTTGCCCATTTGTGCAGTTTGTGCAGTGCTGCTGTACACGCAAATGAAATGCACATAGCCAAAACCATTTGAGCTAAGTTTTCTCCCCAAAAAAGAAATAGAAAAAAATGTATAAAAATTGGAGAATTAGTTGAAATGCAGAAAATCAATCTATGACATACACAGTAGAAACTGTTAGTACAAATGAGATATGACTACATAGGTCCAGATCCCGACTCTCACTGGACTTCACTGTCACACCACAGGAAGGGGACTTATCCATCTTTGCTTCACAAAAACCTTTGCAGAAAATACATGCCGTAATTCCTCACACAACCAAGTTCAACTGAATGTACACTGATATCAAAGCATCACCTAATATTTATAAATATATTCCATGTAAAATATTTAGATGTAGTACACTTACTGGTCACACAACCTGCTATGATTATTCCTTGCAAATATACAGCTGTGTCCTACATTTCTGTGTTTTTTTGGTCATTCATCAGTTATCTGACCAGTACTCAGAGACATGCAGTGTCTAAGCCAGTCTATATCATTTACCATAAAATGTGTGAGGGTATTCACTGGGGACAATATGATATGCAGTTGGCATCAAATTAATGGAAGGTTGAATGCCACAAACAAGGACAGACTGTTGTTTTTGGGGTGGGGAGCAAAGGTGAGTGCCTGTCATGGAAGATGCAAGGGTATAATGTTCTTTCAAGGGGGTGGACCCAGGTTGAGCTACTGTTATGGCACAAACATTGCTATGTTGCTCTTGTTACTCTTCTTGTTTTGTATCCTGCTGAATTGATCTTGTGAAGGTGGTGAAGCTGCAAACTGCTATGTGTCTCATTACTTTCAAACTTCTCTGTTATAATTTTCCATTTCAAATGTATGTCGCTAAACTAAGGGCATGTAGTGATCATCATTACTTTGGGGAGGTATCAATGTGTGAACATTTGAGGCCTGAGGCCTACTACTACTTGCTAATGGACCCATACAAGTCAAATGAGTTTCTGCTGTCACATGTGACATTAATTTCTGTACAAATCTCCCACTTTGTAGTTGCTTACTGTACTAATTGATACAATACAAGGACATGGCATAATATTATTATACAATACAGTACGTGTTCAGGACTTACCTTATAACTGCAGCAGTTGACAATCTTAGTTCAGGGCTGACTGTGATACAAACAATACACAGCCAATGCATTGGGAGGTAAAGGCTGTGGCTCTCAGGTAAGGCCAGCAGAGAATGCAGGGCTCCTGTATTGTGCATCCACCCAGTAGCACTCTACAATATCACAACATGCATGACACGGACAAGGTAAATGTTGCCTGAAAACTCTTCTCTGTCTCTGCCTAGGCCTGTTGTCAGCAGCAGAAGCACTGCCTGCAGTCTGTAGCACATACAAATGGAGTTAAGCAGCAGCAGCAGCAGATCCTAACACTCTGTGTTGACTTTCTGTGTCTGTACTCCACTACTTTTGAAATCCACAGGAAAATCCATCATGGAGTCAAAGTGGTTACTTGATAACTTTGTGAATAGCTCCACCGGATTGGTTGATTAGCATGCAATCCAGATGCTTATGTTGTAATTAGCATCTCTGTAACACAGCCTAGACAGATATAGTATATTAATTATCTGCTCCATTATAAAAAGGCAAATGTGCAGCTAGCCAAACTGATGGTGAGGATACTTGCTACATGTTCAGTAAAGTAAATTATTTTCCAAGCTATCTTTACAAAGGAATATTGAACTCCAGCAGGTATGCTGTCCTTACCTACATAATGCATATGCTGAAATATATTAATGAATAATGTGAAGTAAAGCCATTTACACTATCTGCATGCATTAGTTAGAAGTGTATAGATGACAAGGCCATGTTTGTCAACCCATTTCAGAGGTACAAATGATTGACAATACACAAAAATAGTAAGCTCTGTGTGATGCATATGTAGAAATGTTTCAGGGACAGGTCCATTGAATGCATGCTTATAATTTCCAATGTGTTTTATTAGCAAAATGGTTCATGTGCCTGTTATTTAATGGGTGGGGAAAGCAAAGAAATTTTACTGTTATATCACAGACTAGAATGGACTGTTCTTTTGGGGGCTGGCACAGTTGAGTTACTGCTATGACACATACAAGGATATATTGCCCTTGCTACTCTCCTTGCTTTGCATCCTGCTTATTGTTAGTATTTCACATATTTTGCATGTGTTATGTTTTTCCATTGGTACTACTGACTGCCTACCCTAACTTTTTTTCCTGGTAACAGTTACTTTGTAGTAATGTGATAGTTATGTGTATTATCATTCTGTTGTGTTTTAAGACCAAAAATGTCATTGAGATGAAAACCCCCCTTCAGTGAGGCAAAAAACAATATAATAGTGGATGTGCTACATCAACATGGCACTTTCCTTCTTGGAAGGGGTTGTCCAAATATGCCAGAGAGGCTGAGGATATGACAGGAAATCATTGATAATGTAAATGCAGTGGGCTGCCACCACCATACTTCTGAACAGGTGTACCACAAGGCCACTGGAATGATCACATCAGTACGGAAGCATGCAGCTGCTGTTGCCTGAAATCAGAGGATAACCAGGGTGGGTATACTGCAGAACCACCTCTCACCCCTATGAGGAATTTCACTTGTGTTTTTCTTGGGAGAGGTTTGAATATTAGTACAGTGATAAGCTCAGTTTGGAGTTGTCAACCATGTACTTGTTAAAGTAAAATGTCATGCTGATTGAGAAGAGTACATGTAGTACCTCTTCTCTTACTGTTAAATGTGATGATGTTGGCTTTACCTCTTGCTTAACTTCTTTCAGGAGAGTCAGGAGTCCAGCACCATAGGCCTCCTGCAGGTGGTAAGACAAATCAAGTAATTTCAATACTGCAGATCAATTCCTATTAACCTAATGTGTCATTTTTGGCCTGTTGTGTATATTGCTGTACTGTATGCAATAGTGGTAACATTGTTAGTTGTTTAGCATATATTGCACCATAGTAGTGCAGGTATTAATATATGCCTGTGTTTCTCCCTTTTTATCACAGATGATCATAACAGTGGGAGTGTGGGCCCTGTGGCACCTGATGTCAGTGTCTCATCAAACACTGATGATGATGGTAGCAAAACTGAGGCACAGTCAGGGGTGCACAGATTGAATCTGACCCAAAGGCTGACATCCAGCCATGCCCTTCTTTTTCCCCAGAAACAGCCAATAGGCCTACACCTACCCAGTCTACTGAGCTCACATATATAGAACAGGTGAAGGGCAATGACATTGAGCAGAGAAGTGTGTCTACTGCGGCTTCACTGCCTGTTGAGTCAGGCCGTAGCCAAAGTGTTGGTGAGGTTCATGCAGAAGGGTTGATAGGGTTGCTCTGAGGGGGCCTGTTGTCCCTTCTCCATCTGATGCAGGTGTCTCTTCCTGTGTCTTTCAACATATGTTTAGGACCATCATGGAGCCCAAGCATGTTCAGAAAGGTGCTCCAGAAAAATGCTCAGGGTTGTGGATGTGGCACAATCTGACATGTGTGACTGTCTCTACTGTGTTGCCAGTTCACTGGATTGTATGAATGACACTTTGGAACGGGGGCGTCTTTGATGGACTGAGAGGTGTCTGTCATGGAACAAGCAGTGTCTGTGATGAAATGTCTGCTGGGAGGGGAATTGCATCCTCATGGTTGTAGGTCAGCCACAACATCTGCTGAGAGCCAACATGGCCATTCCCAATCAGACTTCTGTAGTGGCAATACTTCTGCTGGTCCATCAGGGAGTGTGCTGTCCACACCCAGATGTGACAGGCCATGGGGTCATGGCCCAGGGTGTTCCTATGAAGGGAGCACATCCACAGACATCAGTCATGCTCAGGTAGCAGCACTCCAGCTGATGTTGGGCATGTAGGTGCCAGAGAGAGAGGTGACAACAACGTAATCATGCTGTATAGCCAATTGGTCCAAATCAAGTGTGCCAAATAGACATGTGTACAACATGGTGAGCTATGTGTGGAACAATTTCATTTTTTGGGACATGTGCCCTATTTTTTTTTTTTATGAAGAGATAGGACTGTTGGGGATGGGACACATGTACATCTGAGGCAGGTAATGTGGAAAAATGAGGAAGCAATTGCTGACAGACAGGACATACAAGACAAGAGACTGGGACAGTGAAGAACACAAGAGGTGGGTGAAGGTTGGGGTAAGGATGTGGTCCTTGCAAACCCATGGATATCAAGCTGGGTGACAGTGAAAATAAGGTCCTCATCCACTGGACTGTCATCACTATCACCTCACTGTGCTGATGGCTGCATTGTCTGACATCTGCATATCCTTGTATTATTGAGTGCAATGATGGAGAACAATGTCTCCTTCTGGTGTAGGCATGCAGCTAAAGTGCGGTACACAATTATATGCACCATCCGCAGCAGTTCTTTTTGTGAGATGACATCGCCCTCTCTGCCACTACTCCCAGAGGGAACCACAGGCCTGTCCTCCAGGGCAGAAGTACCTGAGGGCCTGGGTAGTGCAGGGATAGCACAAAGGCTGCTACCAGGTTGTGACTCAGATGTGCTGGGCCTTGATGCCATAGCCAGGGGATTGGTGGCAGATGAATCCCATGGGCCAGCCCTACTTTGCTGTGGTATGGGGGAAAGAGAAAAAAAAATAAATACAAAAGATAAAATAAGGGTTGGGGTTGGAGATTGCACACATCTTATTTGCTTGCTTAGGCTGAGGAAGGTGGTCTTGCAGGCCTGGGTTCTCACTTTTGTATTTGTAGACAGCAGTTTCTTTTGAATACTGTGTAACCTAGTAATAAAATATGTGTGTCTGTCCAGGACAAGATAACAGTGTCCCACATGCTGGTTTAAAAGACTCACTGTAAAGTCCAGCAACAGCTAGCACACATAGACACACACACACACACACACACACACACACACACACACACACACACACACACACACACACACACACACACACACACACACACACACACACACACACACACACACACACACACACACACACACACACACACACACACACACACAGACACACACACTCAATTTTAACTGCAGTGTGAATAGAACCCCTACCAATCTAAGTACACCCACAACAGAACACAGTGCTTAACACAAACACCATGGCTCAAGTCCAGCTTGGAATGTGTCAGACAACACTTTACAGATGATGACATCAGCAGTGTCTTTTGACAGCAAGATAACGGTGTCCCACAGGCTGCTGTAAAAGGCTCATTGTAAAGTCCAGCAACAGCTCACACACACACACACACACACACACACACACACACACACACACACACACACACACACACACACACACACACACACACACACACTTACACCACCCCACCACCATTCGACTACAATGAGAATAGAAACCCAACCTCTCTACAGACTATATAACACAGTAGTTATCACACAGACCATAGCACAAGTTTGATTTCAACAGGACTGCAGGTAAACTTATAGCAGAAGACACTGGCAGGTCATGTGGCAAACAGTTGGGAGGCCTGCAGGAAATTCATGTGTAGGCTTGTGCAAATCGCAAAACACTGGCAAGCCATGTCATTGGAGAGGAAGCTGTGGGATACACAGTTCCACTCTTCTGTGTAGATACACACAGACAGTTGACTGCATTGAGAATAGAACCCCTATCTTTCTAAGGACACTGACTACAGAACACAGTGTTTATAGCACACACCACAGAACAAGTCTGATTTTGTCAGGACTGCAGGTTAACTTATAGTAGATGACATCAGCAGGCCTTGTGGGAGAAAAGGGGTTGGGAGACCTGCATGAAATATGGATGTGTAGGCTTATGTAAGTCTCAAAACTGGCAAGGCATGCCATTGGGAGGCTTGTTTTGTCAGGTTCTGGATTGCATTGCATAAGTGGAAATTCCTTAAGATTCCAAAAGCAGGATAAGTTATTTCTTACACTTATTTCACTGAATTGCACTTCTGAAATGCTTATAATTGTGCTATACAGTTGATCTACTATTTTTTGCACTGTTATAAAGCTTTTTTTATTGTTTCACTGCATTTATGTACTGTTGTAAACTGTTTTAACATTACTTAACTGTAAACTGCTTTTTCATACTGAGAGTTGTATTTTCTGTTTGTGATTGCTCTATCCAAACTTTTCTGTGCATTTTTATCTGTTAAAAGCATTCTCTAGTCTGCTCCTTGATCTGTTTAAAACTTTTATTTAGTGGCTACAGCTAGGAACTGTAATAGTGTGCATTACTATAATTGTTTTTTTATTTAAATTACTAAATTGTAAACTGCTTTTTCATACTGAGACTTGGATTTTCTCTTTGTGGGTGTTCTTTCTATGCTTTTATAGTGAGGTTTCTGTGTTCTGCTCAGGTGGCATAATCTTGATAGAGGTTTGTTGTGTAGGCTGGAAGTTTTGTTTGTGTTTCTGGCAGCCATTTTCTTAGGTTCATAGGTTCATAAGTTAGTACTAAGCTAACTGCCCTTGCGAGCCATTTTAAGCCTAGCCAATTATCCCTTGTGAGACTCAAACCCTGCACCTTGTGTTTGTAAGGCAAACACTTTAACCATTAGGCCACCCTCCCAACCCCTGCTGATTGTCTTCATTATTGAGAGTAACAAGGCCTCCTGACCTTCTGTAGTACAAGTTATTGGGTAATAGCAGGGGCTGAGGAGTAATCTGAACTTCCCAACTCTTCCATTCTTACTGCTATATAAACCCTGTGTCTTATAAAGGCTCTGCTTGTATTGTCAGGCTCTGGATTGCATTGCATAAGTGGAAATTCCTTAAGATTCCAAGACCCTAGCCCTGAGTAGCATCCTGCCATCACCCAGAATGACACCACAGTACAAGGTCAAAATGATTGACTTTAACAATTGGCTAAGCTTCTGGTGTCATTCTAAGGGAATCCAGTATCTGTCTACCTGGGATGACATAATCGACAGATCACGCTGCTTTGCCAGAGATGGCCTACACCTGTCGCCCTTGGGATTCCGGATACTGGCAAAGGCTCTTGCCACCCTTATAGTGCCTTTTTTAGGCAAGGTTCAAATGACAAATTCACCACTGTAACAGGTACAAGCAAGCAAAATCTGAGGGTAATGGTACTCAATGCTAGAAGTCTAAACCTCAAAATGCACTCACTCGTGGCACTCCTTAAAATGGAGAACATTGACATCTGTGCAGTGACAGAGACCTGGTTCAAAGCTCCAGAGAGCACCCCTGCATTACCAGGCTATAATTCATACCACACCTTTTGGCCACCAAACCCAGACCGAAAGAGTAAAGGTGGAGGCGTTTCCATATTCATTAATGATACCCACACCTCCAAGCTAGTTGCTCAGCATAATGCATCCGAAATAATCCAAGTTCAACTAACTCTGGGCAAAACCGCAATCCAGATTGTAGCGTGCTACAGACCCCCCACCATGCCCCAGGATTCCCACTCCTCTTTTCTTGATACACTGGAAAATATTAAGGTACAACCCAACACTCTAATAATGGGTGATTTCAACTACCCTACCATTAACTGGGAAAACTACTCATGTACCAACTCTTTTGCTCAACGTTTTCTGGAAATCATCAATTCCAACTCTTTGGATCAACTTATCCACACCCCCACCAGAGGAAGCAATATCCTAGACCTGGTCATCACTAACATGGGTGACCGGTGTTCCACACCAGAGGTCAGCTCCTCATTGGTCAGATCCGACCACAAGCTAATCACCCTAGACATCCACATCCCGCTCCCACCCCCCATTAGGAAAACAACCATAAAATATTTCTCCAAAGCCAACTTCACGCTTCTTAAGACAGAAGTGGCAAACTTCATGACACCCTTGCAGATGGACAATAGCGGTATGACTGCTGAATCCTACACAAATGCACTTTATAAGCACTTACACAAGTGCATGGATCATGCTACCCCTAACAGAACCAAGATGCTATCCTCCAAAAAAAGGAAGCCAATCTGGTGGTCTTCTGCCATAAACAAACTCTACAACAGAAGAAAGAAACTGTTGCAAAAAGAGTTAAATCCCACGATTGGAGGAACTCCCTGGTCAGCCTCAGTAAGAAGCTGAGATCCCTCATAAAATCCTCCAAAGCTAGTTATGAAAACAAAATTGCCACTGATTCTAAAGACAACCACAAAGCATTCTATAGCTATGTCAAAAATCTCAATGACAACACTCAGATCTGCTCTGAGTTAGAGCACAATGACACTAAATATACAGAACCAACTGATATTGCCAATATCCTGGCAGATAGGTTCAGTGCTAACTTTACCCCCCTCTCACCCCCTAAAGGGCCCATCTTTATACCGGAAGAATGCAAAGTTCCTGTAATCATGGCTGCACAGGTAAAAACATCACTCTCCAAAGCCAAGACCACAGCATCCATGGGACCTGACAACATCCCAGGCTGCCTTCTACATGAACTACGGAATGAACTGGCACCCCACCTAAGTACCATGTTCAATCATAGCCTCACCTCAGGCTTTGTGCCCATTGAATGGTGCACCATGACAGTTATCCTACTCTACAAAGGGGGGGGGCCACAACAGACCCCGGGAACTACCGCCCCATTAGCCTGATGAGCCTTGTCTGCAAGCCCATGGAACGTATCTTCATGGAACTCATAAACACAGACATTAGAGATCTCCAAACCCTGGACCCCATACAGTTTGGGTTTGTAAAAGGCGGATCATGTCTCCTAAACCTGATAGACTTCTTTGAAGCAGTCACCAAAGCCATAGATGAGGGTATGGTGGTTCACACAGCCTATCTAGATCTCACCAAGGTGTTCAAAGCCACCCCCCACTCTGGAATTATAGATAAACTCAATAAACTAGGTATAAATCCCTGTGTCACAAGATGGGTTGCCAACTGGCTTACTGAAAGAACTCACACTGTGAAGGTAGCAGACTCCAAATCAGACTTCAGACCAGTGACAAGTGGAGTACCGCAGGGTTCAGTCCTGGGTCCTCTCCTGTTTGGTATCTACTTCCCTGAAGTACAGGATAACACAGAAGGTCTTTGGCTAACTAAATTCACAGATGACTGCAAACTAGGAGCCATAATTAAAACTCCTAATGATGTGGACATCCTACAAAAGGGCCTCTCTGAGACAGATGTCTGGTGTCAAAGACGTGGTCTCAAGCTCAATGCCAAAAAGTGCATTGTCATCCACTTGGGTAAAAATTCTGTACCCATGAACTACCACATAGGCGGTAGTCTACTTAATACCGAAAGTGTGATAAGAGACCTTGGGACACAGGTGGACAGGACAGTAGTCTCTCCTTTGATAATCACATCGCCAAAGTGGTCAGGAAATCCTTCTATGTTGCACACCTCATCACAAAAGGTTTCTCATCCAGAAAAAAAGAGGTCATTGTTCCCCTCTACTCATCACTCATTAGACCCATTATAGAGTGCAACGCCCCTTTTGGTATGTACCTCACAAGATATCTACAACAACTGGAAAGGCCGCAAAAATACCTCACAAAGAGAATTACTGGCCTCAAACAGATGCCTTACACAGACCGTCTCAAAAAACTCCAGCTTTACTCAGTCGCATATCGCCTACTCAGAGGCGATCTCTGCCTAACATACAAAGCTATGTCAAACCCAGAGCTGTTGGACATGCTCCACTTAAAGAAATCCCAATCCCTCTGAGCTACATGCTCTAGGGACATAAACCTTGTCACCACAATAAACAGAACATGCTGGAGGGATAGATTCCTGTCCCAGAGACTTCCCATACTCTGGAACAGACTACCTATCTATGTCAAACAGAGCTCCTCATTAGCACTCTTCAAGAAAAATCTTGATGATTGGATGGGTAATAGGAAATTCACCCCGGGGATCACTTCTGTGGTTCTGCTTGACAGGGGCACAGGAAAATAATTTTCTTGGGTGGCGAAAGCCAGGGTACATTTTTGGCTAGGCTTGTATAGGCCCTAGGGCCGATAGCCTAGTACCTACCTATGAACCTATGAACCTATGAACTGTGGGATGCACACTTCTGATTTCCTGTGTAGGCACAAACACCCAGTTGACTACATTGAGAATAGAACCCCTACTTATCTAAGGACATTGACGACAGAAAACTGTACTTATACAGCACAAGTCTGATTTTGTCAGAACTGCAGGTGAATAGTAGATGACATTGGCAGGCTGTGTAGAAGAGAAAAGATTGGGAGGCCTGCAGGAAATAAGTCTCAAAAAACTGCAAGCATGCCATTGGAGAAATAATTATGGGATACATACTTCTGCTCTTCTCTGTAAACCCACACACAAACCCAGTTGACTGCAGTGAGAATAAAACCCCTACCTGTCTAAATCCACAGACTACAAAACATAGTATTTATTATACACAACATGGCAAAAGTCTGAATTTAACTGGACTGTGAGAGACAAGAGGTTGTCAGGCCTACAGTTACATTGCTTCATAGTGTCACCTGAGGCTAGTAGCCTAATAGCAGTATGCTGTTTGGGAGCCTAGCTGTGTAACAACACAAGTAACTTGTCTGAGCATATTTGGCTTACTGAGTTTTGCAGAGCAAGGCTCTGAGCACAACCAAGTGGCCCTATCCATGAGAGAGAGCACACAACATTATGTATAACACTTTGTATTGTGGTTGATATATGTGTGGAAAAGGTAATGAAACCCTAGGGTTGTAATGCTTGTTTGGGATGGTTGGGGGGGGGCAAATAAATGTATTGTAAATATATCATCATTATTATTATTATTATTATTATTATTATTATTATTATTATTATTGCTGTTTTTATTATTATTATTGTCCTAACAAATATTATAATATATATATATATATATATATATATATATATATATATATATATATATATATATATATGGTTCTAGGTTATAACATCGACAGCTGCTTTCACCAACAACACAAACATCAACACCACATAATCGACAAACCATAAACACGAAACCTCACATGCCCGACAAACAAATAACCGACGGTCCACAAACATGAAACCCCATACGCTGCACACACCACAATAACAACAATCAACTAACAAAACACATCCCCTGTCCAAAAACCACACACAGAACACAAGCACACCAAAATCCTCACAAACCCACACTAAACCTCACATACACAACTATGTACAACCCTAACCCAAACCCTTACCCTAAGGTCCGTCACTATCGCACACTCAGCTAACCCGCCCTAACCCTAACTCACTTAACCCACCTAACCCAAAATATACTACTACCGCACACTTACCTAACCCTCGCCCTAACCCTAACTCACTTAACCCGCCCCTAACCCAAAAATACTACTACCGCACACTTACCTAACCCGCACACTGACCCTAAATCACTAAACCCACCCCTATCCCCACAGACTGTCACTATCCACACTTACCTTACTCGCACCCTAACGTCCGTCACCACCGCATACTCACACAGCCTTCTTTCCAAGTCACTATCCTTGGCGTCGGTGTTTTCATCTGTAGCGTCGGTCTTCCGCATGTCGATCATCTGGCGCCCGCTAATCCGTTGTCGGTGATGTCGGCTGTCGATGTTCTAACCTAGAACCATATATATATATATATATATATATATATATATATATATATATATATATATATATATATATATTATTATATTGTGCCCTTAGTTTTCAATGTTTCCACATGTACTTTTATGTTATACAAAGGAACTGGAGAGTAAACAGCAATAATACAATATTATTTATACAATTCCATAGCACAATGAACATTGGATTTGCACACTGGTTAACAAACTGTACATGCATGTGAGCTAGGCCTGTTTGCACATAGGGAAGCAGTGGTCAAATGCAAGGTGCATTGTTAATTTTTGCTACTATACCCTGGTCCCTTTTGCTCTCCAGGCCAGATTTTCTTGATGGCTAAGAGCATTAATTGAATATATCCATTGTGTATTTTTGGGTGTCTGAAATCTGTTTTTGCCCCTGTTTCTGCAATGTTGCGCATCAAGCAAACAAGATAAGCTAAGCCAACCATTTTTTTCAGGATAAGATGCATTGTGCAAAACTGGAATTAAAAGAAGAGAAATAGGAAAAGATACTAAACCTAAGGAACACATATGCAAAATCTGTCCAAGCACTGTAAAACTTGATAGTACACATAACAGATGTTTACATATGTCAGGTTTGAACCCTTACACCAATACAGCTTCAGAAAACAGGAGGGATGCCTTAGTATTCTTGGCCACACAAACAGCTTTGCATCAACAAAATGGAAAGTCATTCTTCACACAACCATCTGCATCAGAATGTACACTGCTATCAAACCATCATCATCTGTGATTTGTACATTTAATTATGTTTGCTATATTTGGACATAGAGCAGTCAGTGATCACACAACCTGTCATAATTATGCTTACAAATGTACAGCTCTGTGTTCCTTTTCTGTGTTTCTTTGTCATTTATCAGTTATCTAACACATGCACAGTGTGTAAGCCATTTTATATCATTGGCCTTAACATGTGAGAGGTCATTAACTGGGAATATAATATGATACGCAGTTGCCAACAAATGAAGCCCAGATTGGGTAGCACAAACACACATATGCTGTTCTTTTTGGGTAGCATAGCTGAACTACTGTTATGGCAGGAACAAGGGTGCAGTCCTCTTTCTGGACGGGAGAAGAAAGCTAATTTACTGTTATGACACAAACAAGTCTGAAGTCTGAAACTGAAATGCATATTATCACTTTCTAACCTCCGTTTTCAATGACTTACCTGTACAAAAGTATGTTGTTAAATTGAGGCCATGCAGGGAACATCAGAATTCTTCTGAGGTATGACTGTGTGAATCTTTCATGCCTGAGGCATACAAATTACTCATCATCATCATCATCCTCTTTCGGCTCTTCCCGTTAGGGGTCGCCACAGTGGATCATCTGTTTCCATTTCTTCCTGTCCTCTGCATTTTGCTCTGTCACACCAACCGCCTGCATGTCCTCTCTCACCACATCCATAAACCTTATCTTAGGCCTTCATCTTTTCCTCTTACCTGGCAGCTCCATCCTTAGCATCCTTTTCCCAATATACCCAGTATCCCTCATCAGCACATGTCCAAACCAGCGCAATCTTGCTTCACTTGCTTTGTCTCCAAACTGTCCAACCTAAGCTGACACTCTAATATACTGATTCCTAATCCTGTCCATCCTGGTCACACCCAGTGCAAATCTTAACATCTTTAACTCTGTCATATCCAGCTCTGACTCCTGCCTTTTTGTCAGTGCCACTGTCTCCAACCCATATAACATAGCTGGTCTCACTACCCCCTTGTAGACCTTCCCTTTCACTCTTACTGGTACTCGTCTGTCACAAATCACTCCTGACACTCTTCTCCACTCATTCCACCCTGCATGTACTCTCTTCTTCAACTCTCTTCCACACTCACCATTACTCTGAACTGTTGATCCCAAGTTCTTAAACACATCCACCTTTACCATCTCTACTCCCTGCATCCTCACCATTCCTCTACCCTCCCTCTCATTTACACACATATATTCTGTCTTAGCCCTGATGACCTTCATTCCTCTCCTCTCTAGAGCATATCTCTACCTCTCCAGGGCCTTCTCAACCTGGTGAGGCATACAAATTACTAATGGACAAATATAAGTAATTTAAGTGTCTGTTGTTACATGTTAAGGTATTTTCTGTACAAATCCATGACTATTCACTTACTTACTCTACCAGGTTAGGAAATACAAGAATATGCCACAATATTGTTTAAGAATACACTCTAGGTTCAGGACTTACCTTGCAAATGCAGCAGTTGATACACCTTCAGTTCAGGGATGACTCTGTCTGATACAAGCAGGACACAGCCAACGCATAGGGAGGTAAAGGTTGAGTGAGTTGCCTGGCATCAACTTTACTATATGTGTGTGAGTAGGAGAAAGGTATTAGGTCCCTAGGTGGTCAGTGAATGTGCTATGCATTGTAGCTTAGCCAAAGCAAGGGCATACTGAGCATGCCTATGTCTACTTACAGGGACAGAAGCTGGAGGGTCCTCCTCTAAGTACTCCTCTGACTGTGGCTGTGGTGACCTAGGTGTTAGTAGAGGGATGTGTGTCCCTTCTCCTTACTGATACTGCTGCAGTTGTTTCTGCAGGATCAGATTGTGGAGCATAGCACATACTCTGAATATTTGTGCACATGTGCATGGATTATACTGCAGGGCTCCACTGGATATATCTAAGCACCAGAATAATGACTTCAGAAGTCCCCATATACATGCTCTATATTTTTCTAGATTGAGCGTCTGCCTCATTATGGTGTTCTTCTGTGGACGTGTGTGTACTTCTGATGGGTGTCATCAGTCACGGTTCCAGGGCATAGCCAGCATCCCCCAGTAAAGTGCCCTGTGGGATGTCACCCCCTAGCAAACTTCTGGTACAGCTGTGATGTGTGCCAGATATGAGAGTCATAATAACTGCCAGGGTTGCCAGCACACATATTCAAGATAATTGTCTGGGCATTACACACAGCTTGACAGTTGATGGAGTGTTATCTCTTGTAGTTAATGTAGACTTTACCCTTCTCACCAGGTGGTGCCGTAATGTGTACATGAGCACAATCTGTGGCACCCAGTACTTCAGGGTAGTGAGCTACATGGTGAAACAGTTGCATATTGATGGTCCTCTCTTCAGAACTACAGGGAAAAAATATGTGCTCACTGGCATGTATGAACATAGCATCCAGAAATTGGTGGAGGATCCTTGAGGTTGATGCCTGTGACACACCCATCATGTCCCCATTTGGTCTTTGAAAAGTACCAGTAGCTAATATTCTAAGAGCTGCACATACCTTAGTTTCCACTGGATGGGTTTCCCTTAGTTGCCACTGGCTCTGAGTTGAAGGCAGCAGAGCTCACAGAGTTCTTATAATGTGCCCCTGTCCACCCTCTAGAACTTCAGAATCTCCAGCTCACGTAGCACCTGGAAAGTTACCTTGAGCCTGAACAATCTTCTTCTCGGTCTAGGCCTATTGCCAGCAGCACAAGCAATGCTGTGGTAGCGTTGTCGCCTCCCAACAAGATGTTGTCGTGTTCGATTCTCAGCTAGAGCATCTTCTGTGTGGAGGCATGAGTGAATGGGCGTGCCTTCGTTGAAGGTTGTGCATCAGACCTGGTAACTCGGCATGTAAAAATCCACTACCAAACATTAGCGGACCGGAGTTCCTCTGTGGCGACCCCTAACCGAAAGACACAACAACAACAACAACAAGCAGCATTGATTTCAGCCTCTAGCACATGCAGATATAGAATAGCTGCAGCAGATGTTAGCATTGTGTCAGTTAAAATTTCCTTGTCTCTACTCCAGTGGTATTAAAGGATAAAGGAAAAAAACAGGATGTAGAATACATGGATACTTTATACATTGTTAAATAGCTCCACCATGCTGGATTGGTTGATTAACATGCAATTCACCTTTTACGCTATAAATCAGATCTATTAAACAGACCTGTTACTTGCTCATTAGTGTGCTATATGCAGCTATGCCCACCTCTGTGCACCTCCATGCACCTTTGCATAAATAAGATAAGCATAGGCAAAAATGGTATTTCCTCTGTTCTCATGATATCATGCAAACATGGACCATAAAAATTGAAAGAAAGGTTTCACACCTTGTAATTGAACCCATGATCATCCATATTCCAGCCCTAACACATACATGTGGTGCCACAAGAATAGTTACATAACAACACAGACTAACCTGATATTCATTCCTCTGTTTCTCGTGGTTGTGCTAAGTCACATCATGCAAACAAGGACAAAAATTTAAAAAATTAAATTTTAAATTAATGTGGACAGATCCAATGTATTTTAATGAACAATGAAGAGGATGACACAGACGTTAGGAATTGTGTACTGCTTACATGCACTTTCACTTTTTACAGCCCTCTACATGTTCACACCCGCAAATGTAACTTAACACACTCCCTGATGTCAGCATTCACTAATGCCATGCGTTCAACATGAGCACTGTAGAAGTTCCTACATGAAGTGAACATCAATACATGTTTACTCTTTTTAGAGATTCAACAATTCTAATG
The DNA here is from genome assembly GCF_019279795.1 of Protopterus annectens. Taxonomy (NCBI): domain Eukaryota; kingdom Metazoa; phylum Chordata; order Ceratodontiformes; family Protopteridae; genus Protopterus; species Protopterus annectens. The sequence continues at coordinate 523,156,210 of NC_056727.1, read as the reverse complement.
AGTTTTGACCTCATTTACATCCTCACTGTGCCGACAACCTATAATCTATATGGTTAGTAACCATGTAGGCAGGGAAACTGCACAGGAGCCCAGTGTTGTAATAGCGTAATACTATAATCCATCAAATACATCCTGCATATGCTTACATTATAGTGTAAGTCTCTGTTTCATGGAGGTTCACACATTTTAGCAGCCTGTATTACTTACAAGTATATTCTTCATTTGGGGGTGGGGAGTGAAGCTGCATTTATGTCATGGCACTTAAAAAAGGATTATTATGATCATTACACTACTTTTTTAGCATCCACCCTGTGTAATTAGGTCTGAATATGTGTGGTGTTAAGGGCAGTTCTGTACAAATGTAAGAGTTTTTTCTTGCTTTTGTTTCCATGTAGACTCCTTTCCGTGGATGCATTAGGAAAGTTTTGGAATACATGGCCAACAGACACAGAGCCTACACGGTTGCTTTAAAGGTTGTTGAATCACTCCACTGTGTTGATTTGCTTCATTAGCATATAATTCAGCTACTTATGCTGTAATTTGCATGCCATAAAAGTTTCTGTATGTGCCCATGAGTGCACATTGCTGCTTGACACTACACAGAGTTTACTGAATCTAAAGCTTTTTGCGCCTGTGTGCACATTGCGCCGTGATACTCACATGGTAAATATTATCATGTAAGCTTTATTGAATCCTGCAGTATGTCTGGGGTCCAGGGTTGATTTCTGTTAGTGGGGCAATTGTAAACAGCTATGAATTCCAGAATGGATGGCAATATGAACATTTTACTTCAATGTACCTAAATTAATCATTTGATCCCAAACTTTACTGAGAAGTTAATTTGCTATTTGACTTAAGAACAAAATAGAATCATTTACCACATTTAGATATTGAATGAAAAAGTGGACAAGCAAAATCAAATATTCTAGGTATATATATATACATATACATATATATATATATATATATATATATATATATATATATTTATTAAAAGCACAAAGGTGTACTTACCTGAATACATAAATGCTGACACATCTTCACTGAACTGCGAAGTTTTGAAAATATATATTATTAAATAGAATAAAAGTGAACTTGTCAGACTAAAATATACACTCTCAAACAGAAAAGCATTAATGGGGTGTCATAAAACAAGGTTCCACAGCCACTCTTCCAAATCTGAGAAGGTTGGAAGTTAAACAGCACATGAGCTGAGCAGGTGAAACGACACTTACTAGACGTCTTGAACTGCACTATAGGAATGATAAGCAGCCCCTTTTTGGAAGAACATCTATCATGTACCAGAGCAGAGAGAAACAACAGGTGGAGTAAAGAGAAACGAAGAATGTAGTATGATAGATCCTTATTGTCAATGAGGCAAAATGGGCCATGGTCAGCACTTTACTGCATCGACCAACAGAAATGATATGTCAATCTGATAAAGGGTTCATGGGGGAGCTTTGATTGAGCATGGAAAGAATGATCAGCTACCTAAGTGAAAGCTGCATTTTAAGGATGTTGGTCTCAGAATTTTTATTTCTTTGTAAGGAAGGAACCAAAGTATTGTGACAAGCTTGTGGAATGATATATCACAGTTTCTGATATGAAGGACATGTGCAACCAATTTTATTCTCATTTAATTTTGCTATGCAGCTTAATTTTTAATAAATGCAGTACAGATGTACAATGTGGAGCATACATGTATATGTGTATGTATATATATATATATATATATATATATATATATATATATATATATATATAGATATATATATAGATATATATCTATAGTGAGAGAGAGAGAGATTTATATATATATATATATATATATATATATATATATATATATATATATATATATATATAATGAATGGGTCCACTTTTCCTTATCGAAATTTCACAATCTCGAAAAAGAAAAGAAAAGTAAAGACCCACTTCCGCGAAAGTGCACTACATCAAAAGTGCACTTTTGCAAAAGCCGATTCAACAAATCAGAAAAAAAAATAAAATGGCATATTATGCTTATGTACCTTTGTCCATAGTCGTAGCAATGGCGGGTGAAAACTTTATAAATTTTTCTCTGCAATTTCTGCAGTCCAGAGAGAGATCTTGGTGCATGACCAACTCAGTCTGTTAAGAGTATATCCTTCTCTTTTATTTAACTCTATGTTTTCTTGTTCCAGAGTCATACTCATTATAAAATTTCTTTATTAAGCATGCATGTCCAATGTTTGAAAGGTGCGTGTTATTCCACAGAATGTATTTGAAGTATATTCTGAAAGATCAATGTCAACTGGAGTTACAGGGTGATAATTGTATATTATAAGATAAAATGATCCCTGACTGTCATGCTGATTTTATTGTTTCGCCATTTTTCTCCCCCAGTGCCTGAACATCATCAAACTCTTCAAATTGGCCCATTCTTTTCCCATCACTAGAGCAGAGGTGACCGGGGGGGGGGGGGCATCATTTAGACAGCCATCAGGGATGGTTCACTATTTTTCTATGCCCTACATCCCTTGCACATGCTCATTTTCTCAGGGCTCGTTACCCTTCACTTCCACAAGTAGCATTGCCAGCATGCAGTCCTGCCCTCCTTTCCCCAAGGAGAAATTGCACCACCCCATGTTTATTGATTTATTTGTATTTATCTATTCGTTATTGATTAGGTTAGTCCACTAGGCTAATAGCGTCTTTTCAGGGGAGATCCAAAGTGTTATTTATCCCAAAAAGTCTTTTAGCTTTTCCTGGTTAGGGGTCGCCACAGCAAATCACCAGTCTGCTAATGATTGGCAGTGGATTTTTACGGTGTCGAGTTGCTAGTGTGGCACTGAAAGAAGGCACATCTACGCACCTACCTAAATGTCGTTAAAGTTCACTCGACTGTGGGGAGGATATGCAGACTCTGCACAGAAGGCATTCCAGCCAGGAATTGAACCAGAGAACCTCTTACTTTGAGGCAATAATGCTAATCGCTGCACCACCACAACTATCATCCAAAGTGGTATTTATACTACTAGGGAAAATTTAGCCAGGGCATCAGGGAGAGTTCCCTACTCTTTGGAGGTGCTAAATGCCACCAGAAGGCTCCTACATTAGCAAGGAAGAGACCTAAGGTAGGCAGCAGCATGGAGGAGGAGAGAAAAGCTCTGAAGCATTTGGAAATAGAAAGTGAGAATTTGGAGAAAAAATTGTTCAATATGGAGTTTAAGAATGAAAACAATGATTCTTGTGAGGTATATATTACAAATGAGCAGTGTTTAGCTGTCTCCTTAGATTAGAAAGTAAGTGAGACTGTGAAAGTAGTGCAGATAACAGAACTGGTGCAAGGAGGGCTTGCAGATGATGTTCTGTTAAAAAATAATCAAACAGGATGATCCAGATGACAGTTCTGATGCTTCATGGGTGAGATGATAGATAACTTTTTTGGATGTGCTGAGGATAAGGAAAAGTAAGGATTAACTAGGTGAAGAAGCTGCATAAGAAGAAAAAATATATGAAGGGAAAAATGCAGAGTGCAAGCAGGAAGAAACTCTGGGGAAGAGGTTGCTAATATATTTTTAAGTTCTATCCAGTGAAAAATCTGATTCTGAGGATCAATAATTATTTGTTCATAAGAAAATTAAAATTTAAAAATATTTCTCCTAAACTTAAAAAGAAGGAAAAGGAACAATTTTAGAGTGCCTTTCAACAAAGGTGAACAGTATTATTAACACTGTTAGAAGGATGAGGGTACTGGAATGGTGTGCTAAATGTGATGTGGGTGTTATTCTGTTAGAGGAAGCAAGATTCCTGACAAGTGAAAAAAATGCAAGCAGAAGAATTGTGGGGTGGAAATGTAACATAGAACTTAATAAGTGAACACTGTTCTGGAGTAGATGTTTTGTTTAAAAAAAAACAGTGAAAATGCTACAAGTAACATTGGAAAGGATGGCAAGGGTTATGTGAGGTGGCGAGAACATGCTTGTTGAATTATAGCATGATAGGCATATATAGCAGGGAAAGAGAGAATCTTTTTTATCAAATACAAGGCTATGTGGTAGTTAACATGAAAATTATAATTGCAGGGGACTTTAATAGTAATCTAAGGGGAAAACGTAAAAAGAAAGGCAAATATGTAAAAAAATACAGGAAGTGATAAAATGTGATAAATTAGCTTTGTGGAACAAAAGTCAATGGGCTCATAGGAGGGACAACTCGGATCTGAAATTGATTATTTTGAATTATCAGTAAGTTTGGGAATAGCGAATGGTGATACAGTTGTGACAACTTTTTCAGTCGATTTAGCAACATGGGAGGAGGTGATAGATAAAGGGAGTATAAAAAAACAGGAGAGGTAATAAAAAGAATAAATTAGAAATTCTAGGATGAAATTAGAGTGGGAAGTACTACAGTTATAAAGGATGATATAGCCACAAAGGACTTCAAAAAAACTGGTCTGAATGGTGGTTTGAATTTAAAAAATAGTATAAAACATGTTACTTCAATGCCAGAATGATGTAATAAAGGAAAAAAAGTGAAGTATGGGAAAATGTATATAAATGCATTAGAGAATTCAGAAAATAGTACAAGAGAGTATTATGGCATGTAAAAAGAAATGTATGAAAGAAACCAAGAAAACCTTAAGGCATTACTGTTTATCCAGAGATATTATTTACAAGGAAGAAGTGATGAGGTATCTGCATATTTTGGTAAAAAAAAAGTAAAGATATATATTAGTATAATGAGGGAAATGAAAAATGTAAAAAGAGAGGTAAAGAGAACACAAGAAGAAATTACGAGTATTATAGTACAGCATGTGGAAAATATGTATACGAGTAAAAAGAAGGAAAATAAGACAGAATGAAAAGTAAAAAAAAAATAATCAGAATGAGTTAAGAAAGAATTTGAAAAAGAAATTATATTATTGAATTGGATGAAGTACTTTGGAAAGTAAATGTTGAAATGAATGGATTGGTAAAGAGACTATTTTCTAAATGTACACAATGAATGGTTAAATGAAGAGTTGTTTATGAAGGATTATGTAGTAGGATATTAAGATTTATACTGAAGAAAGATAAGGGCAATAAAACCATCACACCAAACAACACAGGCTATATTTTTATGGAAGTAAGTATGTCTGGTATAAAAGGGAAGGGATGTCAAGAATTGTTATTGGCTGCAAGAAAAATTGTGGATAGTATTATAAGTAGAAGGGAGAATGTGAAACTTATGGTAGGTGAAATTAGCAAAGCATTTGATAAAGCAGGACATGGTGCTTTGTGGGATGTTATGGAGAACTATGGAGCAGGTAATAGAATTAGGAGAGTATGCATGTTAGCATATCAAAATAATATAGTGACAATATTAGTGAATGGGTGGCTGAGTAAAGAAATTAGTATGACGTGTGGTATATGACAAGAATGTCCCAGGAATGGAATATTGCTTGCATTGATAATGTATGTAATAGTGAGTAAAGTAGCTTATAAAATGCAAGATGCCAGGCATGTGATGCAAAAGGAAGTGGGGATTCCAGTAGTTTTGACATATACAGATGATGTAGTTGTAGATGTTAAGAACAAAATATGGGCAAATGAAGTGTTGGTTTGTCTGAATGGATGCTTAAAGGAAACGGGAATGACCTTGAATAAAGATAAAAGACATGGTTTGAGTGATGTGGTGAGAATTGGGGGGGGGGGGGTGTATTTTTCAATGAATTAAATAACTTTGCTAGGAATAAAATTTGGGAAAAAATTATGTAATGTTGGAATGGGAATGTTTTATAAAACAGATGAAAGAAATATGGGTTATGCGGAGGAGATATAGATTAGCATTCAGGAAAAAGATTTATATGGTCAATTCTGTATTGATGGGAAAATAGCAAACATGTCAAATGTTTATATGGTCCCAGAAAAATATGAAAAGGAAACTTTGCAATTGGTGTTTTCTTTCATATGGAGTTCAAGATTTAACACAGTGAAAAGACGTGTGTTGTATATGAATGAAGATGAATGGGGATTGGGGTTACTAAATCCAGTTGTTTATTCACATTCTTTAAACTTGTATATGGTATTAAAAGTAGCAAAGGAAGAGAATGAGAAATTAATAGTGAGAATGTTAAAATATAATTACATAAAGTTCTGGGAGATGATGAGAATAAGAAAAAGAGAAAAAATATGTAAGTGAAGAAATTAAAAATGATCAAGAAATATATTAACATGGAAATTAAATATTGATGATACAGAGAAAATAGAAGGATGTGGCATAATAATGTAATGAAGCAATATTCTGTAAATTAATGGGGAATTTTATTAGATGTGATTAAAGCCATTAAAATTAGGGAAAAAAGTGGTTTACTAAGACAGTAAAATTACTGTATTTTCTATGGAGAGTGGTTATAAATAAGTTACCAGTAAAAGGGAATATGTCATATAAAAAGAAATTTGAAAGAGTGCATTTATTTTGTGGGGAGGGAGAGACAATAGAACATCTCCAGGATTCAATAAATTCAGCAGCGCTCATTGTATATTCATGCCTTGCACCTCTTTTAAACATAAATAAGTGAGATTTCATGGCTGGCAACAGTTTTGCCAGACAGGAAACCATGTAAGTGAGCATGGATAGCACTCCTGTTTAAATCAAAGCACTGAAGGTCTGCTGTTTTGCGTGGAATGCCACAGTGATTACCAGGGCTTCACAGATAGCTCTCATCTGGACAAAGGCTAACATAATGGGGGGCAATGACCCAGAAATAGGGACATCTTTGCTATATTTGCCCTATGAAATGTGCTAACCAGGGGTTTGTGTTAAGATACATGAAGGATTTGAAGTCTGAAACTCAAATGTATGTAATTATTGAGTCACATCAGTACAGAGATCATCCAGTGATATGGCAGAAAGCTACAAATTTGATAAGGAACACATCTGGATAGTCTGTGAAAATCTGGAGAGTTGAGAGGTATGAATGTTACGTATATGGTCCAAACACAGTACAGAACAGTGTATCTACAGTGCAGAGTATTGTGAAATCCCATTGCCTGGAATTCTGTACTGAAGTTGTGTAAATGATCTGTAATGGTACACAAACTACCACGTAAAATAAATACTCAGGGGAAGTGCATGTAATGAATAGGGACATATAGACGAATTGTAGGAATAAACACAGAAAAGAGGACAGGTGAAACAACCTAATGTACAACAGATGAGGGCATGTCAATGGAAGATGGCTGTAGCAGCAACACCAATCACATAGCAATATGGTATAGTAGGGACTGCACAGTGAAAGTTTGTATTATATGATTGTCACACAAGGTGACATAACTATGGGAAAGATGTCTGTTTGAGATAAGGATCCTTACATGAATAATGCAAAGGACAGCTATATGGGATGTGACATACAATTGGGGTAGGGTGCAAATGGTGAATTTGTACAAACTGATTTCCCTGAATATGACTGTAATTTCAGCAGAGGTCTTCAGTAAGTGGGACACGGGTAAAGGCTCGTGGACAACATTAAAATAAGCAACCACAATCATGGAAACTATCAGAATTATTCCACCAGTAATCCCATGCCTTTGACATAACATATGTGATTTAGAGTGATCAGAGATGATTCTGCACAAACACACTTGTACAACTATTATGATACATCCACACTCTATGAGGGCAATCATGCACACTGTCCTGGTACCATAACATCTGCTGGAGGTGCTAGCAGGGACACTGATATACCTGTATGCAACATTATGAGTAATTCAGGCTAGTTGACTGGTGTGCATGGCATATATATATATATATATATATATATATATATATATATATATATATACATATATATATATATATATATATATATATATATATATATATATATATATAGATATATATATGGCACAATCCACACTGTCACAAATTTTATCCATGCCATTAATTATGTCAGTTTTATTTATTTATTTATTTTATTTTACATTTGTTGACCAGGCTAGTCTAACTGGATATATGTTTATTTTCAGTAGAGGCCCGAGGAGAAAAGCTCTGAGTAAAGAACAGTTTATACAAAATGCAAATAGATAACTATACATTCAAAAACAATTAGATAACTATACATTCATGTACACTTGTTATTTCAGCAGCAGTAAGCAGATAGGGTAACACTACGAAGATTTTTGTTTCAGTCATTTAGAGCAACAGTTAGCATAGACAAATATAAGCATTAGTCAGTTAACATATTGTGTCGAGGAAGTTGACACAGCACAGTGATGGGTATGAAGAGAGCAAAGTATTTATATTTTTAGAAGAGAGAGCAGTAGCAAAGGTAAAATAATTGATGTAAAAAAAGGCTAAAGGCAAGGGAAGATAGTTCAGTCGGGCTTGGTGCATGGGCAAAGCCATTGGGATTTTAAGAAAATTCTTAATTGGTTCCCTATAAAGATGGGTGGATGTAGCAGAAGTTGGTTCAGTTGGGAGGTTGTTCCAAGTTTTACCAACAGAGTTAGAAAACAGACAGTCCCCTGATTTGTTTTTAGATTTTAAGGTAGCTACTTGTAACCTATTTGCGGAACGTAGGGTTGGAAGGTTTTGATAAGAATTGAGGAGGGTACCGAGTATAGGTATATTTTTGGGATGGTATAAGATCTTGTGGATAAAGGTGAGTTGCTGGTAGAGTAGCTGAATTTTTATTTCCAGCCATCCTAGTAGTTTTAGATTTTGGCAGTGGTGGGTTCTTAATGGGGTACCCGTGGCAAATCTGGCTATGTTGTTTAAGAAGTTGCCAGTTTATTTAAATTGCTTTTGGTTAGGTTTGTATATATGGGGGAATGGACAGAGAAGGGTCGAAATCAGGTGAGTTTGAGCAATAGTAATCTTGGCTGAGGCTGTGAGAAATTGTTTGAGTTTATACAGGAAATCAAGTTTTCTATTTACTGATTTAATAGTTAGGTTAATGTGTGTGTCAAAGTTGAGATTATTATCTATTGTTACACCTAGGAGTTTAGTGGTAGTGCTGGGAGTGATGACAGTACCATTATTAGGGGTAAGTAAGAGACTGAGTGGAGGGGTCTTCTGTGTGAGCGTAAACAGTAGTAGTTTTGTTTTTTTTGGGTTCAAGAGGAGACACCGTTGATGGAACCATTTTTCCACTAAAGTGAATACAGTTTGTGTCCTGTTTTGGAGTTCAGTTGGAGAGGAAGCAGCACAGATTAAAGTTGAATCATTGGCATATTGTATGCAGGTAGTTTGGGGAAGGGAGGTTTTCAGATCATTAATGAAAATACCAAAGAAGAGTGGACCCTAAATAGATCCTTGTGGGACTCCAAGAGTGATCGGGAGCTGGAAAGATAAGTTGTTTTCCCAGCGCACTGCTTGTTGTCTATTTTCAAGGTATGAATGAAACCATTTAACTACTTGAGTATCAACTGAAAGAGATTTGAGAATATTTGATAGTAATTGGTGGTTTACCATATCAAAGGCCTTGGAGAGGTCTATAAAGAGAGCTGAAGAGAGCAGGTTACTATTTCAATTTTTATTAATGCAGTCAGTAAAGGATAGGAGTGTAGTGGTAGTGCTGTGGAAAGGCCTGAAACCGTGTTGGCAGTCTACTAATAGGTTATTTTCAAGGAGGTGATGCAGTAGTTGACGATGAATACATCCCTCCATAATTTTTGCTAGGGGTGAGAGGAGGGCTATAGGGCAGAAGTTTGAGAGTTCATTTGAGTTGCCTCCCTTATGCAAAGGGATAATATGTGAGATTTTCCAGAGAGATGGGATGTAGGATTCAGTAATGGTTCTATTTATTAGGATGGAGATTGGGAAGGCAAGTACTCCTGCTGCAATTTGCAGATATTCAACTGGGAGGAGATCAACTGATGGTGTACATGGTTTTAGTTTAAGAAGTAGAGTATAAAAAAGGGGGATGTGGGAATGGGCTGGAGATGAAAAGTTTGGGGTAGATTGGTCAGTGAAGGAGATTCTGTGGTGGTGACAGGTGGTAAGGTGTTAGCTAGGGATTGGACAGTTTCAGAGAAAAAATTATTAAAAGTGTCAGCAGTTTGGTTGGGAGGGCTTTGAGTTAGGTTAGAGGGGGTAGGAGTTTTGGAGTGACCTGGATGAAGCAGTTTGTTGATTCCTGACCAGAACTTTTGTGGGTTTTGCTGTTGGGTTTGTTGGAGTTTGAGGTAGTAGTTTTTTTTTTGTCAAGGACTATAGCTCTTTTTGTGGCATTTTGAAGCTGTCTACAGTTTAGGTGATCTATTGGGTTTTCTGTTTTCCTCCATTTGGACCAGATTTTATTTCTTAGTCTAATGCTGTGCCTAGTCTCATTAGAGAGCCAGGGAGCAGGTTTGCTTTTAGTTCTGACAGTACACGAGGGAGCATGGTTATCAAGGATTTGCATAAATTTATTGTTAAAGAAAGAGACTGCTTCGTCAAGAGGCAGGTATATTAGGGGTGACCAGTTGCATGCTTTGAGCTCTGCTTGGAAGTTCACTGGGTTGACATTTTTTTGTTCTGGGTTGTTCTAAATATTGTTTCATTGGGAATGGCGGTCTTCTTTCTAGTTATGAAGGTAAGGGAATGGTCACTAATTTCATCGGGAAGTATGCCGGGTTTGTAATTGAGGGGGTTGCTGTTAACTAATATCCAATCTAAGGTAGTTTGTTTCTTGCTAGGTCTGTGGGTCCTGGTAGGGAATGTAATGGTTTGGTGAAAGCCAAATAGGTTTATATGAGTAGTAGGTTTGGGAGAGGTACAGCCATTCCAGTCAATATTAAAATCACCAATGAGTATGGTTTCTTGTGGGAGGGTCATTGAGAACCAGTTAAGGGTATTTTCAAGAGTGTTATTATTATTTCCTGGGGGGATATATGAGCAAATAATGTATATGGATTTATTAGCATTTATTTGGAGCTTAGAGGTTAAAATCTTGAGATTTGTAGGTGATAGTTGATGAATGTCTATTGAGGTGACCTTCAATTCAGATTTAAACAGTAAAGCCACCCCACCACCATTTTTATTTAGATGGTCAAGTCGAAGTATGTTATACCCTGGTGGAATTATATCGTTGTCTTTAGTTATGGGTTTGAGCCAAGTTTCAGTTAGGCATAATATGTCAAAAGAATAGGTGTCTAATAGGGCATGAAGTTGTGTAATTTTATTGTTTAAGCTATGTATGTTAAGGTGGCCTATAAAGAGAGAGTTTAGGCTTTTGGTGGGGTTGTTAGAAGGGGAAATATTGGCTTATGAGGAATCAGTAGTGGTAGTGTAAGGACCTGGGTTTGGATGAATGTCACCATGTTGAAGTAGACCTAGTTGAAGACTATATTTAAGTTTGAAGACTTTAAAGAACATAGGATATTCTTTTTTGATTTGGAAATATTTATTATGGGATAATCTGTGAAACTGTGGAAGAAGGTAGGATGATGAGGATGTTATGTTAATATTGGTGTGAGAAGCTGTAAGAGAGAATGGGCTTGTTTGCCTTGTAAGGTATTGAAATCTAGTAAAGCTTAGGGCTTCATAGTAGCTTAAGCTGTAAGAGATTAGAAAAGAGGTAAGACCTACAGACCAGAGGAGTATTTTAAAGTTTATTGGCCTGCTGGGGCTAGTCATTGTGAGGCATATAGAATAGGTTAAACAGGTTTAATGAGATAAAGTAGGCTATTGATTGGAGGTGTGGCTATGGAAGTAGAAGGTCAGGTGCTCTGGGGTGGGTGAGATTTGGGGGTAGGGTAGGGGAGCGGAGTGAGCCCACAGGGCGAACGGAGCGGGTAGAGCCAAAGGATGGACAAGCCACAGCAGCAAAAAAACAATCTGTGGCTGTAAGAGACTACAGTTAAGAGGTAGGTGTTTACTAAAGAGGGTTTGCAGAGTAAAAACAGAAGAAATGTAAGTTGGGCAGGGCATGGGATATTTTTAGGAGTATCAGGCAAAGGGTAGTGAAAAAAACTGGATAAAATATCTGAACGATAGTGGTTTAACTGAGTTTGGAATGAAAGAGGTGAAAAAGGTAAGGTATGATATGGTATAGGGCGCAGTAAGGGTAGGAGTCTTCACCGGATCCCTGGAGATGATATTCTTTCCAGTGATGTCTGTGGGTCTATAGATTCTTTGGTGGATATTAATGTCTTTCCTGGGAAGGAAAGAGTAGGAGCCCACAGGTAATAGACTGTAATAAAAGAAGGACAAGATAATTAGAGAGTCAGGTACTGTATTAAAGGTAGGAGGGAGAGGATAGTGCAAAAGAGCAGTGAGATATAGCTAGATGAGAAGGGAAGAAAATACCTTTAGGAGATTAGTACAGATGTTTGTGTAGGTGTAGGTACCATAACAGCCAGACGAAACAAGGGTCAAAGTCCCCTTTCTGACCCTGGAATGGTATGCAAGGGCAGGAAAAGAGAAAAGAAATAGTGCTTTGTGCACAGCCAACACTGTGGCCACACACAGGCAAAAGTTGGATATCAGCTAGTTTTCAGGTAGGGTAGCATGTGGAATACAGTGAAAGGACAACAGTAGCAGAAAGGAAAAAAGGTACAAGCAAACAAATTAAGAATATCAAACAGGCTGTATCGCTTCCTTCTGTTATTAATTAAAGCATGTAGGTAATAAACAGTTAAATGTGCCCGGGAAACTTTTCCTGATTCACAGGATTACTTGCAATCAGGAGACTGGGTCGCAAGCAGGGTCTTAACAGACATGGACAATTAGTCGACAAAACTTGTCCTTAGATAAGCAGCCACTGTTCTAACAAATAGCGCAGGCTAAAAGCAAACAGTGATGTACATGACCATATCTAACTGGACGCTTATATACACAAGTATAACAGGCCAGAAGCAAACAGTATTGAGCGTGGGCTGCCACGCATTACAAGAGTGGTACTAACAGTCTGTGCTCAACAGTTCCGTGCAGTCAGCACATATAAGTTAAATTGCTTGTAACAGTTGCCAACATTGGATGTTAAATACAGTACAATAGCTGCTAAATGTTAGTTCCAGTTCCAGTTACAGTTTCCAGCGTTGGTTACTAAATACAGTACAATAGCTGTTAAACGTAAGCAATTAAACAACTATGGCAGGCTAACAAATGCTGACAGTACTGAGCGCGTGCTGCCACACATTACAAAATGATGCTAACAGTCTGTGCTTGGCAATTAAGAGCGTTCCACGCCAATAGGTAGTGGCACTGGGTTCAATTAGCTAAAACATTGTAAAGTACCAAAGTATAACACTGTAATGAATGTGCCAGTGCGTAACTCTAATATGGCAGGCTAATAAGCTAGCAGAGATGAGAGAGTGTTTCCACGCATAAAAAAGAATGAAGCTAGCAATCTACGTTGGGTATTACAGTGCGTTCTACACATATAACTAAGAGGGCTGGGTTCAAGTTGCAGGCTAGTTGCTAAGATATAGTATAGTATAAAGATGTGACACTGTGATGAGTGTGCCAGAACTTAACTCTAAAGCCTTCAGCATGTGTACTAGCAGTAAGCTAAGGAGACAAACAGCTGAGCAATACCCAAAAGTATACAGTAGGTAAAACAGTAATAACAGTACAGCTAACAAAACATTGACTTTACCATGAGGTGCGACGAGCAGCCAGACTACAGGGCCGCTTAACAGAGACGATGCTTACCCCAGGTTGGACTAGTTGATTTAAAAATGGCGCCACACACTCCTCCTACTATAAGTAAGCTTTTGGAGGAAGCTGTGTTAGGGGGAGGGGATAAAGGGAAGTGTATGGGATGGTAAGAGGAGGGGGAAAAAGGCGGGAAATAGAGCCAAAGGATGGACAAGCCACAGCAGCGAAAAAACAATCTGTGGCTGTAAGAGACTGCAGTTAAGAGGTAGGTGATTGCTAAAGAGGGTTTGCAGAGTAAAAACAGAAGAAATGTAAGTTGGGCAGGGCAAGGGATATTTTAGGAGTATCAGGCAAAGGGTAGTGAAAAAACTGGATAAAATAGCTGAATGATAGAGGTTTAACTGAGTTTGGAATGAAAGAGGTGAAAAAGGTAAGGTATGATATAGTATAGGTATAGTCTGCCACCTTGTGGCGACAGGGAGAATGACAGCAGAGAAGAGTCCACAGAAAATATTGGTAAAGTAGCTTTGTAATTAAGAGAACAATATTTATAAGAGCGTGGCTAGGCTGGGGGTACAAGCAGTCTGCAGATGGCTGCTATCACACGCTAGTAGGGTGTAGTACTAAGCTCTTAACAGAAATAGTTAACTAAATGCAAACATCATAGTATAAGGTTATGTACACTGAGTTTGTATTGTTTTTAATGAGGAGATTGTCATTCCAAAGGGCGCAGTAAGGGTAGGAATCTTCAACGGATCCCTGGAGATGATATTCTTTCCAGTGGTGTCTGTGGGTCTATAGATTCTTGGGTGGATATTAATGTCTTTTCTGGGCAGGAGAGAGTGGGAGCCCACAGGTAATAGAACTGAGTTTGTATTGTTTTTAATGAGGGGATTGTCATTCCGGATCCCTGGAGATGATATTCTTTCCAGTGGTGTCTGTGGGTCTATAGATTCTTTCATGGATATTAATGTCTTTCCTGGACAGGAGACAGTGGGAGCCCACAGGTAATAGAACTGAGCTTGTATTGTTTTTAATGAGGGGATTGTCATTCCAAACTGCGTAGTATGGGTAGGAGTCTTCACCGGATCCCTGGAGATGATATTTTTTCCAATGAAGTCTGTGGGTCTATAGATTCTTTGGTGGATATTAATGTCTTTCCTGGGCAGGAGAGAGTGGGAGACCACAGGTAATAGGCATGAGGTGCAACGAGCAGCCAGACCTCAGGAACGCTTAGCAGAGATGATGCTTACCCCAGGTTGGACTAGGTGATGTCATGGTCAAACATCTATGTATGTACTGTATATACCACCAAAACAGGTAGCACATGTGCATCTGGTGTAACAACTTGATGGGGGTTCCACACCATCAGACAGTAATGCTTATACCACAAAAAAAATACCTAGTATGGTCAATAAGCTGTGTAAGAGCTCACTATGACAAAGGTGGTACACTTTAGTTATACCTCAGTGGAAGATGATTGGGAAGGTACATGAAGAAGGGTGCATTGTACTAAGTCACTGGTGTGATCAAGGCTGGGATCTATGGAGGAATTATGGCCTCTGATGTAGATGTTGCTCACATACTCAGTACTTATAGGTTCATAGGTTCATAGGTTGATACTAAGCTATCAGCTCTAGGGCCTATACAAGCCTAGCCATAACAGTTCCCTGGATATTTCTTCTCACAATATTTACTTCCCTGGACCCCTGTCTAGCAGGGTGACTGACATGATCCCAGGGGTGAATTTCCTGTCTCCCATCCAATCATCAAAGTTCCTTTTGAAGAGGGCCAAGGAGGCACTCTGCTTGACATGTATGGGCAGTCTGTTCCAGGGTATGGGGAGTCTCTAGGTCAGGAACCTAATTGTGTTACATACACAGCAATAATCAGCACTGACCACATGCTAGTGAATGTTCTACTTATCATCTTCCTCAGGACACAGGTAACATACCTATTGGTCTTATTATAGGGTGTGATGTCCACATTATACTTGGGGTTTGTGTTTGTTTTCCTTATGTAACAAATACCCCCATCTTTTCTTGTCATTGTAGGTGTTGTCATGGCTGTAGCAGCAGTCTTTGGTGTGTCAATGATTGCTCACAATCTGTAGTCCTTCAGGGAGCTGTTTGGACACAGGATGTGTATGTCATCTGTGATGTCCATTACTTAAATAATGGACAGGAAAGGTCCTAGCAGACAGCCCTGATTTATGGAGCTAATCCCTGGATCTGAGATATAGGTCACTTCACATGTCAACATGGTTAGATGCAACATATGTGATCCACTGGTCTACTCACTTGGTGATATAGCTGTTTATGGCCACATCTGACAGTGTTTATTGAATACCTCAGTGTGGATTTGTGTCAAATGTCTTGGCCTGGTCAAGTTCAACAGGATGATACTGTTGTCATCATGCATGCCCTTGATGACCTCTTTGAGAGCATCTATCAGATGTAACAGACATGATGTAGCATTAGCAACTCACACAGGTCTCTTGCACACAACCGGGATATTACTAGTGTCCGTTTATAAAATAGGTTCATAGGTTCATTGGAGGTTACTAGGCTAATGGCTCTATGACCCTTACAAGCCTAGCCAAGTTCAACCCTTGTTCCATTAAGGGTTTAGAGATATGGTCTATGTTATAAGCAGGCCTAAATCAGCACCAACTGCCCCTATCTAAAAGAGACACAGGTGAAACCCTTTGGGTGAATTTGTGGTTTCCCATCCAATCGCCCAAGTTACACTTAAAAAGGGTTAATGAGGGGCTCTGTTTAACCTTTATTGGAAGTTTATTCCAGTGGAGAGGCAACCTCTAGGAGACATATCTGTCTTTCCAGCAAGTCCTGTTGATGTCACATGCTAGGTTAAGGTCACTAGAGCGAGTGAATCGTGTAGCATTTGACTTACAAATGTGCAGCATTTCCATTAAGTCAGGATCAGAGGTTGCTCTGTATGCAAGGCACAGGTTGCCTCTGAGTAGTCTATACAAAACAGAGTATATTGACAGTGATATCAATCTGTCCATGTTTTTTCCTGTACTTCTGAGAAGTAGATTCCAAACAATAGGGCCCCCAGCACTGATCCCTGTGGAACATCACTAGTAACGGGGCTGCTGGTGGAGGTGGAGTCCCCTATTTTGACTGCATGTGTTCTGTTGATGAACCAGTTTGCAACCCACCTGACAGTATATGGGTTGATCCCCAGATAGGTGAGTTTTTCAATGATGCCTAAGTGGGGGATTGTGTCAAAGGCCTTGGCCAAGTAGTAGGCCTATGCACAGATTTGCTTTCATCCAGGGATTCTGTGACAGTCTTGAAGATGTCCACCAGGTTCAACAGGCAGGATCTCTCTTTAACAAAACCAAACCAGGTCAGTCAAGTGTTTGAAGGTCTCCTATATCCTTATTGATAAGGTCCATGATGATTCTCTCCATGGCCTTGCAGATAAGGCTGGTTAGGCTAATGGGTGTATAGTTCCCAGTGTTAGTGGATGCATCCCCCTTGTGCAAGGGGATGACAGTAGCTGCTGTTTTCCATTCAGCAGGGACAAAACCAGTGCTTAGGCTGTGGATGAAAATAAATAGTACGCAATAGTGTTGCTAACTCCTGTTTAAAACATTGAGAATGCACCCTGGGATATTATCAGGTCCCATAGAGGCTCTGAAATGGCCTTGGAGAGAGTGGTTAAGACCTGCTCTTTAGAGATACTAGGTTGAGAATAGGTGGTAAGAATGTTTTGGGGTATATGTGGCGGGGACAGTGAGAGAAGTATTCACTGAACCTGTCCGCTAGCAGGTTGGCTATTTCCACTGGTTCAGTATATGTAGTATCATTCACTACCAGTTCAGTGCAAATCTGGGCTTTTCTTTAAAGGTTTTGGATGTAGCTAAAGAATGCCTTATGGTTATCCTTAGCTAGGGATGCTAATCTAGATTTGTAGTTAGCTTTAGAGGACTTTACAAGATGTCTTATTTACTTGTTCAAGCTGAGAAGGGTTTGCTTCCAATTCTGAGATTGTTCCTTTTTGCTCTTAGACGGACGTGTCTTCCTCCTATTATATAACCTGTTTATGGCGGATGCCCACCAGGCAGGCTTGTTTTCCTTGAAGATCTTGCTTTGGTCCTATCAGGAATGGCTGAGTTGTGTACAATTATACAGATGCAGTATGTACAATCACCCAACGTGTAAACCAGCTAGCAATATATAAAAGTTGAAAATGGATGACAAGATTAGCAAGGTGGTGGGAGAAAGTCCTATATTTGGATATAAAAATTGTAGATCATTAAAAATGATGTTATGCTACCCAGATAAAGGCAGACAATTAAATATTCAACAATATGGAACATATCCTTGTGGTTCCTGCAATTTTTGTTCTTTTGCAGATAATGATAACATCCTTATACATCCAAACTCTTAACAGAAAGTTTACATTTAATGTAAGGGCAACATGTATTACCAAGCATTTACTGTATTTGGCACACTGTGAATGCTGTAAAAAGTTTTATGTTGGAAAGACTGATCGAACACTACGAGAATGTGTAAGGGAACATTTATACAGCATTAGGGTAGGTAATAGCATGAATGCACTTGCTAGATATGCTGTAGATAGTGATCGAGTACATCAATTTAAGTTTAAGGTTATACAGATAGTGCCGGTAGGACCTAGGATGGGCAACATTGAAAATATGACTAGTGAAGCTGAACTTAAATGGATCCTTCAGCTGAGAGCTGATAAAGGATCGGGTTTAAATAGTACGGTTTCAATAAAACCCATACTTGATAAAAGGAGATTACCAAGGTAGGATGGCCAGTCGGTTTGATTAGCACAATGTTTTTGATGCAACATATGTATTGAAATTATGTAATTTTCCTTTAAGAAGTGAAGCTAACAAAGAATAATTGAAAGCAATTACTATATGTAAATGAAGGAAGAAATAGAACATGCTATTGGTGAATTTGAACAGTTTTTATGGATCATATGACTTTATAAAGCATGTGGTTGTGTGTTTTAATATAATTACCATGTGCTGAAGCCAATGTGTATTTGGTGAAAGGGTTTACCGACTTGCAAGTATTTTATTAAAGATATATCGAACATCTATGTGTGTTGGTGGGTATTTTATGTGCTGTGCTTCCTGCTGCAATATAGTGTTTTGTTTTACAATTATATAGATGTTTAAACAACACATTGATGCATATCTCAGTATAGGTGTCCTTGCAGTCAGTGGGCACAGGAGCTTTGAAGCTATTAATGCCTTCTAGTAAGAGACTGTAGTTGGTTTTGGAGAAGATTTTTAGCCTAATTTCTCCTGGGGGGGGGGGGTCTGAGGTTATTGTTACTTTGAAAGAGACTGATTAATGATCAGACTTCACCAGGGTGGGCAACACACTTGTGGTGGTGCACCACTGTTCTACCATGTTAGTTAGTACCTAGTCTAGGATGTTTGGTCCCCTTGTGGGGGTGGCAACTACCTGCTCCAAGGCATTTGATTTAACAAAGTCCAAGAACCTTTGTGTGAGTGTGTTTGTACATGTATAATTTACCCAGTCTATGGACGGGTAGGTAAAGTCATCCATAACTGGGGTGTTTGGTTGTATTTTGAGTGGCTCAAGTAGATCCAAGTAGGCAGTGTAAATATCATGGTTCATGGAGGAGAATCTATAGCTGGCAATAACTTGGAGTGGACTCTTTCCTATAGTTATTTGCACATGGAGTAACTCTAGGGACTCATTCTGTTTAACCAATCAGGAGGTGTATTTATCTTTGATGAATATTGATGCTCCTCCTCCTTTAGTGTTTACATGTTCACTTTGTGGTCTGAATGTGTGGAAGGCATTATATCCTGGTATGGCCAGGGTGCTGTCTGCTGCCTTGAACCAGGTCTCTGTGACTGCACAGATGTCTGCATCTTCTAAGGTGACAAGTGCTTCCAGTGAGTGCAGTTTCATATTTAGACTCCAAGCGATTAGCAGCATAACCTTAAGGTTGATTTTTGAGGATATTTTTACATCAGGAATTTTGTTTTTGTGACATTGCCTAAAAAGGTACTATGGGGGAGGCAACAGCCCTAGCCAGTAGCAGAAAGCTCAGGGGTGACAGGTAGAGACCATCTCTGGCAAAGAATCATGGTCTATCAACTACATCATTCCAGGCTGACAGGTACTGGATCCCTTAGAATAACACCAGAAACTAAGCCAATTGTTGAAATCAATCATTTTTTGTCTGTAATGAAGCATCATCCTAGATGACGGTTGAATTCTGCTTATGGCTAGGGACATGCCCACTTTGGACACACAGTCAGAGAGCTCAGTCATGTCTCTCTGCATATAGTCCAGTCAGGTACATTTCAAGTCATTCACACCAACATGGACTTTGACAAAGTGATAACAGTGCCTGTTGTGAGACTTGAGTGCATATGTGATATGGTGGATCCTGGCAACTGATAGACAGCTGACTGTGACCTTTTCCTTATTCAACCTGGTGAGTGGGACATCTGTGTGTCTCACAATGGAGTCACCTATGACTAAAACATTTGATTTTGTGTTTTGTCTTGGGGCATGTTTGGTGAGACACTGGTGCATGCATTTGTTTGTGTACTTTGATTTGCTGGGAATGTATCAAGTGCAGTGTGTTTATGTTTGGGAGGTCTCTGATCTTTAGGTATGCTTCTAGTGAGAACATCTGCATATGTAGGATTAGGTGTTGTACATATGAATGGTGCAGGAGGTAAAGTGTGTGAGCTAGCAAACCTGCTTAGTATCAGATACACTGATTTGTGAGCAAGAGAGCCTAGATTCTTAATATAGCTGCATCTCTCACATGTTGAATTTGTGTGAATTAGGAGAAGTTGTCTGTCAATGTATTTGCGGCAACTGCTATGTTGCCTCAGAATGTCCATGTTGATCAGGTTGGCTGGATAAATGGTGGACAATTGTCCATTCATGATGCTAGGTGAAGTACTGTGGTCAGTAGCAGGGAGGGGACTAGAAGGAACAGATATGGCTAAGGGACAAGAAAAGTTCTAAACTGCAAGGGACTTAATGGGTAAGACTTATAGAGGAACCTCAGAGGCTCAGCTGAGTTTCTAACTGGGCAGTGAACCACAACAGTGAAAAACCTTCAATGGAGCACAAGCAGTTGACTAAGTAAAAATTATCTAAGAGTTTGCTTCTATAACCACCAATGGTATCCTCCACTGCATGGTAATTCACGTGGTGAACACCATGCAAACCCAAGCTAATGCAGGCAACAAGTAGCAACAAAATTAAACCAATTTCAAACACTCTAACCAATAGTAGCACATTAGACTGGCCCTAAGCCAACAATCACCACTCAGATAGGTCCTTAGCTACACTCTACTTTCATTAGGGTGTGGGGTGAGGCCCTCTTTTGTGGAGGAAAGCTGGGTTAGTACTCAGAAACTGTAAAAACAGACTAGGTCCAGCAAGTCTGAACCAAGTCTATGCTAGGTTAAAAGTGCAGGAAACAGCAAAAATACAGTAAAATACAGTACAAAAATAAAAGCACACTGTAAAATACAATGCAAGAAGTGCAGATCAAGTAAAAATGATACTTATTGTTCAGTAGCAGGCAGTGGATGCTTCAGATAACACATTAGATTGATTGCGTGTTGCTAACCTCTAAAGTAACCAAAGGGAAAGCTCAAGACTGAGACTTATTCCAGTAATCCTCAACTCTGATGGGTCCTTGGTTGCACACTTCTGCCACAAGGGTGCAGGGGGCCTTCTTAATGTAATATGGTCGTTTTTAGTGCTCAAATGATACCAGGCAATCTATATTCAGCATGCCTGAATCCAGCCTATGGTATGAAATGCAGAAATACTAGAAATTCAAAGTGCAGATAATTATAGTCATAACAGCAAAAAAATGTGTAAATAAATCAGCAATTCAGTAGAATACTCCCACAAGAATGCAGACCACAAACCT
Organism: Protopterus annectens; assembly: GCF_019279795.1. Lineage (NCBI taxonomy): Eukaryota > Metazoa > Chordata > Ceratodontiformes > Protopteridae > Protopterus > Protopterus annectens. Next base: position 523,134,709 of record NC_056727.1, on the reverse strand, counting down.
TCCTAGTGTGAAATAACTGGTCTGGAAACCAAGCAATTAAACCAGAACAAAGACACTTAGAATAACAGTCACAATAAGCCTTCACCAGCAATTCCCATCATAGAAGGGTGTAGGCTACACTCTCCTGCCACAAGAGTCTAGACCACAAACCATCCTAATGTATAATAACTGGTTTGGAGCCCAAATGCTTAAACCAGAACTAAGATACTTTCAGAATAACAGACACAATAAAGCCTTCAACCAGCAATTCACAACTTAGAAGGGTGTAGGCTATCCTCTCCTGCCAGACGTTTAGACCACAAATCCTCCTAATGTAAAATAACTGGTCTAGAACCAAAGTGCTTAAACCAGAACAAAGACACTTAGAACAATAGACACAATAAGACTTCACCAGTAATTCCCAGCTCAGAAGGACAGAAGCTATCCTCTCCTCCCACAAGAATGTATACCACAAACATTCTGAATGCAAAAAAACTGGCCTGAAGCCCAAGTGCTTAAACCAAAACTAAGAGGTTTAGAACAGCAGTTACAATTTAATCAGGCTACTAATGAGCAGTAATAAATGTAGCAGAATAAATGCAATTGAACACTTTTAAGAACAAGCAGCAAAAGCAAAATAAAGTAATAAAGTAGGAAGAAACACAAATACAGTAAAAGCAGCAAAATAAAGTATAATTTGTTTTAAGTGGGAGGGAGGAAACAGAAGATAATTCAAGGTTAAGAAACCAACGGGGTGGGCCTTCTCAACTGATCTCTCCATAGGCAGTAGAATGAGCTGATGAAATGGAACTGGTAGGAGTGTACAAAATCAAATTTATAACTTTTCTAACTGACCCTAGCCAAGACCTCTTTAAACTCCAACAGAATAGAAAATTTAAATCAAAACAAATATTGCATAAGAAAAAAAATGAAAAATAGAAGTAACCAAACCTTAAATGAAAACTTCAATTCAAAATAAAATGCAGAAAGAGATCAACAACATTCAGGCAGAGTACAGGTCTATGATGACATGTTGGTCTACCTCACAGTTAAGGAGAGTCAGGATGTGCCTAAACATACATGCATCAGGTGCTGTCCCCCCAAGTCAGATAGATGTATATTGATTTACATCCTTCTATGGGAGCATAGCCCATGTGGAGGGTGTATTGAAGTATGTATTTAACTGTATCAGAAAGGTGTATGCGCTGAGTCATGCCATTGGTGATCTGAGATGTTGTCACAGCCCATTGATTCTGTGTGATAGGCTTGAATGAAGGTAAGACAGTGTATTCTGCCTATGTTAATGTGGCCTAGGGTTTTGACACAATCCCCCACTCAGGTATCATTGAGAAACTCTCCCCACTGGGGATTAACCTTTACATCACTAGATGGGTAACCAGTTGGCTCACCCACATAACACACATTGTGAAAGTTGGTGAGTCAACCTGTACCAGTAGAGCTGTCACCATCGGTGTACCTCAGGGATCTATGCTTGGCCCATTATTGTTTGGAATCTATTTCTCAACAGTTCAGGTTAAAGTATACGGCCTTTGGCTTACCAGGTTTGGTGATTCTTGCATATTGGGTGCAATCATTGTGTCCACCACTGATGATAACATACTACAGGAAGGTCTAAGACAAATGATTGGTGATATAAGCACACACTCTACAAATAAATGCAGAAATATGTCTTTATTTTGTCCTTCTGAAAAGTGGAATTCCATGCTAGTTACAGCATTGATAAGAGTCCTGCTATGTGGAAACCCAGTGATGCAAGCACTGGGAAAACATGCACGTAGAAAACAATCTGAACTTCGACCACTGAGTTTCCACACTGGTATGTTGTGTACATCATAAGTCACTCTATCATATTCAGATCTTAGGATTGTATGACAGCACTATATTAGAGCCTCATCAGAAAACTAATAGAGTATAATTCTCTCTTTTGCATGTACCTCACCAGGCACATGTACCAGCTGGAGAGACCACAGGGGTTTCTCACCAAAAAAGCACTTCCCCTACAAATCATGCCGTGATGGTATGTGGAGAGACTGAAAGCCATGTCACTGTAATATGAATCGTATAGGATGAGGTGACTTTTGCCTGGCCTCCAGGCCAGTCTATGACCCTGCTGTGGTGGGAATGGTGCATATCCACCAATCAGATATAGCTGACATCAGCAATGTCTGTTCAAGAGCACATGGTAATAACAGTGCCCCACACCCTTGTGTAAATAGAACCCCTGCCTAGCTAAGAACACAAACTATAGACCTCTGTATTTAAGGCAAGCGTCATAGTTCAAGTCTGACTTGGAGTGTCACAGACAACAATAGCTGATGATATCAGCAGTGTCTGTTGATGAAAATATGGTAATAACAGTGTCCCACATGCTGGTGTGAAAGGATCTCTGTAATGTCAAACAAGAACATAAACACATGCACACACACACACACACACACACACACACACACACACACACACACACACACACACACACACACACACACACACACACACACACACACAGTTGACTACTGTGTGAATTGAACCCCTACCTATCTAAGGTACACAGGCTACATATCTTTGTTTCTAAGGCAAGCACCACAAATCAAGTTTGATTTGCAGTGTCTCAGGCAACACTTTATAGCTGATGACATCAGCAGTGTCTGTTGAGGAGAATATGATAATAACAGTGTCCCATATGCTGGTGCAAAAGGATCTTTGTAAAGTCAAGCAAGAGCACAAACACAAACACACCCAGTTGACTGCAGTGAGAATAGAACCCCTACCTATCTAAGTACACAGACTACAGAACTCAGTACTTTAGGCAAGTGCCATAGCAGAAGTCTTACTTTTATATGATTGCAGGTCAACTCATAGTGAATGACATTAGCAGGGCATGTTGGAGAGAAGATGCTGGGAGGCCTGCATGAAATGGATGTATAGGCATGTGCAAGTATCAAAATACTGTCAATCCATGGGATTGGAGGGGCATCTTCCAAAACACATGCACAAAGTTGACTGCAGTGAGAACAGAACCCCTACCTATCTAAATACATAGACTACAGAACTCACTACTTTATGCAAGTGCCACAGCACAAGTCTGAATTTTATAAGACTGCAAGTCAACTTATAGTGGATGACATCAGTGGGTCATGCTGGAGAGAAGATGTTGGGAGGCCTGCATAGATTCATAGCTTCATACATTCATAGGAGATTACTAGCCTAATGGCCCTAGGGTGTTTACAAACGTAGCAATGTAAAAACACAAATACCCTTATTGAGCATAGTTAGATGGTTGTTGCTAGTAGAGTGATTTTGTGATGAGCACCTACTGGCCCTGTTGATGAGGGACATTGGTACCACCCCAGGGGTGAATTTACAATCTTCCATCCAGTCGTCAAGGTTGCACTTGAATTGGGTCATTGAGGAGCACTGTTTCACATGCAGTGGGAACCTATTACAGAGGAGTGGGAATCACTGGGAGATATAGCTGTCTCCCTAGCATGTTCTGTTTATGTCACAGACTAGGTCAAGATCCCTGGAGCAAGTTATTCTTGTCCCATTTGATTTGCAAATGTCCAGGATTTCCAGTAGGGCAGGGTCTGAGACTGCTCTGTAGGCCAGGCATAGGTTACCTCTTTGCAGCCTGCATGATACTGAGTACAGTGACAGGTCTTCCAGTCTTTCCATGTATGTCATATTTTGGAGGGCCTGGATTCTCCCGGTCACAATCCTCTGTGTTTTCTCCAGTTGATGCAGGTGTCCGGTGAGGTACAGACAGAAGGGAGCATTGTACTTAATTAGTGGTCTGATAAGGGTAGAGTGCAGCAGGGCTATGACCTCCCTGCTCTTGGATGCGATGGCCTTATTTATAAGGTGTGCAATGCAGAATGTGTGTCTCACCACAATGGACACATAGTGATTGAAGTGTAAATTGCTGTCAACATGTGTTCCCAAGTGTAGCAACACTATGTTTGAGCTTAGACGGGTGCTATGTATATCATAATTATCAGCAGTGCTTCATTACCAAAGGGACAATGAGGCATCTTTTGCTTTAAGATTCAGTCTGTGAATTTGGCACCAATCATTTGTTTGTGTCAGCCCCTTCTCAATTATGTTAACACAGTTGGGGGACTCTATATGACTGCATCCAGTTGACAGTCATCTGAAAATCTGATAAGCCACAGCTCATCTACCTTTGTCTGGACTTCAGAGAAATATTTTCCAAACATTTGAGGGCCAAGCACAGGCCCTTGTGGCATTCCACTGGTAAGTGCTCTAGTGGTGGAGGTGCAGTTCTCAACTTTGACAGTGTGTGTTCTGTTGCTGAGTAAGTTGGCTATCCATCTAGTTATGTATGGGTTAATCCCCAGATGGGAGATTATCTCTATGATACCTGAATGGGAATAGTGTCAAAGGCCTTAGATAACTCAACATAGGTGGCATGTCCTGTTATCCCTCATCCAAGTGTTTGGGGCAGAAATAGTAAATTTCACTAGTTTTAATAAGAAAGATCTACCCTTGACAAAACCAAAATAGTTCAGGTCAAGTGTGTTGAATTTCACCTATGTTGCTGTGGATAAGGTCAATGCTGATAACTTCCCTAGCCTTGCAGATAAGGCTTTTTAGGATTATGGGTCAATAGTTCCAGTTCTGCATGTTACCAGATTTATGTGCATTGCATATCACACAACATTTAATATTAATTTATATATTGTAGGTGATATATATGTGGAAAAAGTACTGAGACACCAGGGTTGCAGTGCTTGGGGGAGGCAACACATGGCTGTATTGTAAATATGTAACATATTGTTAGATAAGGCCTTCAGTTTGTTATGCTTCCACATGTAATTTCATGTCATTGACAGGAAATGAACAGTAAACAGCAGTAATGCATAATATTTCCTTTTCCACAGAGCAGCAAGAAGCAGGTTTAAACAACAGATGGCAAAGTGTTTGTGCATGCATGATACACATTTTCAATACTTTCTATGTTTGTACATACTTAAGCAGTGTGCAAACATGAGCTGCATTGAAAAAAGTCTGAGAGTTACTACTAAGTCTATGAAACACACCTGCTGCTTAACTGCCTCTGTGGCAGCAGGTGTAAATGTATTGACACATTTCTTTTTGAGCCCAGACGATACTGGGTTTGAATCCAGGTGTATCTAATACTTTTAAAAACTTTTAAATAAACAGTGATAATGCGATGACTTGAATGTTTTATAGTATGTGTGTTGCTGTGTGTTAGCATAGCACAGTGGGGTTAAGAGGCACTGAATGGAGATAACCACAGCATTGTTTTGCCACTCACAGTTGCTGTGCATTGGTGTATGATGCAAAACTCCACACAAACATAGAGCCCAAAAAGTGAAGGGATCCATTGCTTTTTCTGCTATTTATGTGTGTTGTGTCTGATTCTATTTTTTAACCAGATTAAAAGTGTTAAAATGGGGTAAGTAGGAAAGTGGTGAAATGGGGATCAAGCAGTGGGAAGAACAAAGGGAAAGCAATGCAGGAATTTGCAGGAGGGCGGTAGAAAAGAACCATAGCTATCCATTTCTTTAACAGCGTAAACAGAAAATATGCACAGAATATTAACTGAATTTGGGCTGTCACATCCACAAAGAGAGGTGACAACAATGCAATCATTTTGTATAGCCAATTGGACTAAATCAAGTCCATCAAGAAGACACATGTGAAATGGAAAGCTATGCATGGGACAATTTTTTTTTGGTGGGACAGGTACCCATTTTTTTTAATTCAGTAAGAGAGGACTGCTGGGTAATGGACATAGGTATGTCTGAGTCATGTAAGTTGGGTAGGTGAGGAAGCAAATGCAAATATACAAGACAAACAAGACAAGAGACAGGGATGGTGATGGGCACAAAAGGTTGGGGGACACCATGATTGGGATGAGGGACAGGACAACACAGGCTCATGGACATCAAGCTTGGAGACAGTGAAAGTCCTCACCCACTGGACTGTCATCACTGTCCCCTTTCTACACTGGTGGCTGAAGTGCTTGACGTCTCTTCCTCCTCTGGATCATGAGGGAGAACAGCCTCTCAATCTGACATAGGCATACACAAATGGTATGGTGCATGACCCTACACACGGTCCCTGGGAACTCCCTGTGGGTAATGAAATCACCACCTCTACCACTGTTGCCGGAGGGTACCACTGTATCAGCCTTCAGGCCAATACTGTCTGAGGGCACAAGTAGTGGAGGGGCAGCATAGGCAGTGCTGCCAGGTTAGCTCCTAGATGTGCTGGGCATTGGTGCTGGAGCTGGTGGAGTGGGGGCAGGCTGATCCACTGGGGCTGGCCTACCTCACTGTTCTGTGTAGCATTTAGTGATGTGGTACATATGGAAAGCATGGAGGCATTTTACTGACACATAACAGAAAATAAAAAAGAGAGATAAGGGTTGGGGTGAGAGAAAAAAAGAGATATAATTAGTACCATCATGTGTGACATACAATACATTAATACAATTATACAACTCTTTTATCTGAGGTATTACAATAGTGACGTCCTAACAGATATACACTATAGTGCAGATTCTTGAAATTAATCCTTGAAATGTGCATATATTGCACATATGCATGTTCAAATTATACAGATTACACTTTACAGAAGGGCATTTGTGCCACTGGTATAGAGTTTTTAATTTAATGTCAATTTTATTGAAGAAATAACAGTATTGTATAGTTGTGAATTGTGATATTTGAACCCACAACCTCTGACTACAGTCTAATATTGGACTTTTACATTTGGTTTGTGCTGCAGACTAATGTATGCATACTTGATTTTATAGTTGGGATATGCATGCTCAATTTGATACAACTCTATAAAAGACCAAAAAAGTTACCTTCAACTTTAAATGCTTCAATAACAATTCTGTTCTGCTACATGCATACAACTTGCTTTCCTCAGTCTCTCAAAATGAGCAACATGAGCCTGTCAATTGAATTCATGCTCAGTGGCAGCTGGGGAAAGAACAGAAGACCATTATGCATACCAGTCTTGCCTGTATTTAGCTTTCTTTACAAGTACTCTCTTATTGTCATACTGACACAGCTGTGAGATGTTCGCAGTCTCAAATTCCTGCAACCAACAGTTGAGAGAATCCATTTTTCCCCCTTTGTAGGATATTAAAATGCCACCTACCTTTCTCTCCAGTATGTGGGATACCAGTAGTATGGGATACAACCTGGGCCAAACGATTCCATGCCTCAGACTTGTACTGGGAGTCAGAATAATCCCCCTGCAGAAGCCTTTGGCTGCAGTGTTTTACTCGGAGTCCAATAAATATCCTGGACTCCTGGACACCCCACCTCTGTGCCCTAAAGTGCACATCATTCTTCCAATGTCAACCATGCCTACCAGCTGAACTAGGGAAATAGAAACTAATTTTTTTCCCCGCCAATACCAGTTATCACATTTTCTGGTAGTGCACAAACTTGAGCAACGATGCCAACAAATTTTGTGAGATGTTAACTGAAGCACAGCAGTGCCAAGCAGGGAGGATTTAAATAATTAAAATTGGAAGATTAATCTGACACTTGGCCTTAGTTTGAGGGGTGTGTACTGATGTAGCCTGGAAATGTATATTGGAAATTAGAAGGTAACTGTTAGGTGAGTTACATTTGTAGACATGCACTGGGGGCATAAATGTAATGACCTGACATCTTGTTGTCTTTATACACTGAGGAAAATGTACTTTTACAGTGTGTGATTCAAATCTTAGCATAAGCAACTAAACATTTTCTTTCACAGTGTTGATTTTCCATCTTTGCCACAGAAGAAGTGCTGCTCAGGCATCATCAGGAATCACACATAAATACAGGTGACAGCTTGAGCTGTTACACATGTATGTATGTGATCTGACAAGGTTACGGGATATAAATCCAGTTGTGTATGTGCCTTAGGTAAATGTGAAGGCCATGCAAGTCCTGATAGCAGAATTATGCTTACAGTAATATAGTAGACAGCATGCATCTGAAAACACAACAATGGTGTCTCATCCCTCATACATATAATTCATATCAGCTCCACTATCTAAAGTGTTATAAGTAAGACTGAATATAATAAGAAGTGGAACAACAGTAACAATGTCAGGAATATCCTGTATTTGGGCCCTAATACAGGAATATCCTGTATTAGGGCCCAGAACCATGTGTATGGCAGTGCTGCACTTACACCTGTTGCCACAGGAATGCTGAAATAATACTTGTCTATTTTTCAGGTCATTGCTATAAACTGCACTGTGATAACAGTAAAAATAGGTTGCACACCCTGTAGTAGAACCCAGGACCATCTGTACTCCAGCCCTGAGCTTACGCCTGCTGCACAGGGCTAGTTACATGAAAGTTCCTAATTTCTTCATCATTCTTAAGGTTTCTGTGTTAACCACCTCATAATGCCACTTAACAAGCTCACTCAGTGCCCAACAGAATTAATAGAATGTATCTGTTTACAAGTATTGTCTGTCTGAGTCCTGTCTGCAGGTGTTCAGTGGCTGCAGCTGCTGGAGAGCTCTTGTTAACCACCGCACAACTCCACTCAACACCACTAAGTGCACTTGTGAGATCAAATACAGAAATTTCAACAATGTATTGTTTTTAACCTTTGCCTTTTACAGACACCCTGTTTGCAGGTGCTCTACAGGTGTTCTGTCTGCTTCCTGGGAGGTCCACCAGTTCATTGTCTGCACTGCTGCATTTTGCACAGAGATAAGCACAGCCAAACCTGACATTCATTTTGCTCCATTTCCTGTGATTGTGCTAAGTGGCACATCATGCAAACTCTCACCCCCAAAAAAAGAAAAAAAAAAGCAACAAATAGTTGAAATGAGGAAAAGCAATCTATGACATTCAACACTAGAAAATGTTGGTACACATGACATATTTCTACATAGGCCTGGCTTTGAACTCTCACGCCAGTGAACCTTCAGAACACAGGAAGGGTGCCTTATCCCTCTTTACCACACAAACAGCTTTGCAGCAAGGAACTGAAATCATTTTGCATACATCCAACTGCAACATCATCTACAGTAATATGAAACCATACAACTGCTATTTGTACATTTATTATTTTTGGATGTAGTGCACTAAGTGATAATACAACCAGTTATGACTATTGCTTGCAGATATAAAGATCTGTCTTACCTCTCTGTGCTTGTTGGTCATTCTTTTCTTATCTGACCAGTAATCTGAGACATGCAGTCTGTAAGCCATTCTCTATCATTGTCATTTAAATGTGTGAGGATATTAAATGGCAATAATATCATATACAGATTCCAACAAATAAAAGGGAGGTTGTATGTTAATGAACAGAAACTTTGAACTTTGCACTGCTCACTTACATTTCCAACCTTACATCTAACACTATGTAAGTGTAACCTGACACACCCACTACATGTAGAGCAGCCTCACTTTTAGCATTTTAAAGATGGTTTGTTAGCAGAATGTGTCATTTAATTTGTTCTTTTTGGGGGGGGGCACAGCTGCATTTCTGTTATGGCACAAACAAGGATATGTTGTTATTGTTACTCTCTTTTTGTATCCAGCCTGTTGTTGGCATTTCAGATCTGTAGACTGTTTTATGTTTCTCCAGTGGGTAATACTGAAATGCTACCTCTTCTGTTTTATCTGGGAACAGTTATTTTATAGTTATGTGATACTTATGTGTATTACCCTTCTGTTGTCTTTTAGGACACCTAGGACTATGCCACCCAGGCATCTTAATCCTCAAAGACCACCCTTCATTGACACTGAAAATCAGGTCACTGTTGACATTTTTAGGCAACATGGTGCCTTCCTGCTTGAAAGGGGATGTGGAGATATGTCAAGCTGAATGCAGATTTGGCAGCAGATTGTCACAAATGTTAGTGCCATGGCTGGCCACAGCAGGACATATGACCAGGTACACCATAGGGCTACTGACATGATCTCATCTGCACAGAGGAGAGCAGTTGCAGTGGGCTGTGATTGGATGGGTATCGGGGGGCTGCTAAAGAGCCACCACTAACACCATATGAAACATTCCTGTCCACTGTCAGGGATCCAGACAGCTCCCAGGAAAGTACAGAACAACATGCCCTTGACATTTGTGCTACTGTTTCAGGGACAACAAGCATGTCCCAGGAATAGCTTCCAGGTAGGCTTTTGTATCTCAAGTGTTGAATACTGTTGTATAGTAAAATAAGTTAAAGCAATATGTTACTTCTGATTCACAAGAATTTTTAGGGGTGGGGGGTTGAAGACTGCTACAGTTAATGACACATTCTGATTGATTAGCCTAGGTTGGAGTTGTCATCCATGTTCTTGTTTAAAGTGTAGTTAATGGACATATAAATGAGAAAACATATTACTCTCTGTGCTACTGTTAATTGTGATGACATTGTCTTTACCTTTTGCTTAACTTATTTCAAGACCATCTGGCATGCAGAGGATACCATCATCTGCACATGGTAATCCAACTATTTTTATGACAGTACTGATGAGCAATTCAAAAAATATGTTAGTGTGTGATGTTCATTTCAGGACTGTTGTGTTTACTGCTGTACTGTCTAATAGTTGCAGCACCATTATTTTGTTAGCATATGTTGGAGTATAATAGTTTAGGTATTAATTTTTCCTGTGTTTGTTGCTTAGTATCACAGGTGATCTTGACATTGTAAGTTTGGGACTTCTACCACCTAATGTCAGAGTAGCAGCAGACTGTGATGAACAGAGGCACAGTCAGGTGGTCCAGAGGTTGAATCTGAAACTGAGGTTGACATACACCAATTCCCTGAAATTCTATCAGAAACCCATTCCAGTGAGCCCACAGATATTGGACAGGTGAAGGGCAAGACAATTGATCAGGAGAGTATTGTTACTGTGGCTTCAGTGCCTGTTGACTCTGGCCATAGACAAAGTGTGGGTGAGGTGCTATGCATGAGGGCTGTTAGGGGTGCTTGGAGGAGACATGCTGTTAGAGCCAGCTACTATGATGGTGAGAAAATACAGAATCCCATACCTGAGCAGACATAATATGTCAAATGATTTAGTTGTAAAAATTCAATCCACCTTACCCCCTCCACCCCTTATTTTTTATGTATGTATCCTTTGTTAATTGAGTTAGTCCTGCTAGGCTAGTGGCTTCATTTCAGGGGAGATCAGAGGTGGTGTTTATACTACTAGGAAAACTTCAGTCAGGGCATCAGAGAACTTTCCCTACTCATAATGTAAAGGAACACTATTGTTGGTGGTGCATCCTATTTCTAGTTTCCATTCCTGGCTCATAGGCAGCTTGGAGAAATAGGAAGTTGTATGGTGAGTGTCTGTGTGAAGACAATACAGTTATGGAGAAGGAGAAAGCAAATATGGAGATGGCAGAGCCTTTACAAGAAAGGCAGTTACGTGAACTGGAGGCCGTTTATATCAGAGAAGAAGGGAGAAATGGATAAAGTTAAAGGAGCAAAGTGATGTTGTAGGAACAAGTTCAGATTTGGGATATGTATTCCAGGATAAGCTCTTTGAGAGAGATGAAGAGAGTCAGCAGGGATTTATTATTGCAACCCTTCAGTCTAGAGGGTTGCAGGATGTTTATCTAAAATAATTTGTTAAACAGAGTGAACCAGAGAGCAAAGTGACTGCATCATGGGGTGAGATTATGGAGAAAATACAAGAAAAGGGTGGAGAGGGCATGACAAAAAAGAAATCATGTGCACAAATGGTGAAAGAGTAAGAAAGAAGAAGCAAAGAGATGAAAAATAAATTTGTCATAAGATTAAGCAATAAGAAAGAGAAATGACTTGGCAGGTATGAAGTATGGGGCACTGTAATTGCACCATTGGGTGTGTCACCCAAGGAGATAAGAGCTTTTATTCTCATCAATAAAAAATTTACTGTGATATATTTTTGAGACAGGACAGTATATAGATATTTTTTTTTTAAATGATCTGAACAAAAAAAGAACTGTAATCCTTGGACTGAATATATAGTGCAGACATTTCACAGAGAGGCAGAAAAGTTATGATACAATTTAGAATGGAAGTTGAAAAAGAGGAATTAAAAAATATTTAATGACTATATGCAAAGATGTTATGGACACTGCAAAAATATATATTGAAAGAAGTTTATGGACTGGGGATGGGAATGTGGGATTATTTTGAAAATGGAAAGTGATAATGTTGTACATATTCCTAGTGTGATTAATGTGAACGGTAACAGAGGATTTGTAAAATGCAGAAGGCAGCCAAAAACATGCTTTTTTGTGGAAAAATAATCACTTGATTAATGAATGTGATAAACAAAAATGTTTTATTTGTTGCGAAATAGAGCACAAAGCCAAAAAATGTGACATGAAAAGTAAATAATGTGAAAAAACTGGACATACATGGGTGGATTGTGAAGAAAAGGTATACATTTCAGAAAAAGGAGGTATGCAGGATCTGGTATATGATAAAAATATAGAAAAGGAACAAGAAAAACAGGTTAGTACAAAGGAATGAAATAAAGATATACCATAATAATGGATGCAAATCATTGGGAAAGAGAAGGGGAAGAAGAAGAAGAAGGAGTACGGATATGAGTGAAGAAGAATATGTAAATTGGAAACTAGTGAGAGGAAAGAAAAATTCCATAGGGAAAAGGGTAAAGAGAGGAAAAGAAAATTTAAAAGTATAATTGTGAAAGAGAATTAAAGGTGAAGGATGAGAGCAATAATGCTAACTTCATTTAAAGGCTAAATATATTAGCTTTAAATGTTAATAGTATGAAGAATACTAAAGGAAGAATAGGTATTTTTAGAATGGTGTGCTTTAATTGATATGTGCATAATTATATTGCAAGATACTGGAATCATGACAGAAGAGGAAAGGTTACAGACTGAAGTTTTATGGGGTAGAAATATTATATGGAAAATATGGGAAAATATACATGCTCAGGAATAGGTATAGGCAAAGAAAACATTAAAATAATTGATTTCACAATAGTCAAATTAGGAAGAATAATGGTAATTGATGTAAGATGGAAAACAAATGTTTATAGAATTGTTGCATTACATGTGTATGTTACAAAGAAAAAAAGAGAGATAGTGTTTTAAAAAATCTAAATTATGTAGTTGCTAATATGGCTATAATATTAGTGGGGGATTTTAATTGCAATTTAAGAATAGGAAAGAAAAATAGTAGCAATGTTAAAATGATATATGAGATAATGGAAATTTATACATATGGTATAACAAACATTGGACTTACAGAAGAAGTGAAATTAAAACTGAAATTGACTACTTTTTAATATTGAACCAAAAAACTTGCAAGTGAGACAAACAGTGTCAAGTCCACTTAATAAAACCAAAAAAAATAACACTGCAACTGCAGGGATCCACACCTCGAAGATCTTTATTAAAAAATTACACACGATTGAGCGCTTTCTTCCCTACAAACAGGGATTTCATCAGAATCTACATCCATTCCCATTTTCCCCTATAAATACTTAAATTAAATCATGATGTCACATGTTGCAAAATTGATAGGTTAGATTTAAAGTGTTTGTAGGGAAGAAAGCACTCAATCGTGTGTAATTGTTTAATAAAGATCTTCGAGGTGTGGATCCCTGCCGTTGCAGTGTTGTTTTTTTTGGTTTTACTTTTTAATATTGGACAATTTAAAAATTTTGCAAAAAGGGATAAAAAGACAGGATTTTCAGATCATGCAGGTATACGGATAGAGATACATGAGAAAGAAGGATACATAAGAATAGGCAAAGGTGTCAAGAGGCTTAATGAAAAAGACTTAACAAAGATGATAGGAGAGAGATGAATTATGGAAGGACAGTATAGGCAAGATAATATTTTATGAAAATTAAACAACTTGGTGGATAAGTTTTACGGAAAAATATACATGTTTTTTGGAGTGTCAAGATGAAAAAAGAAGGATAGAGAAATTAAAATATAAACAACTGAGTCAAGAAGTGTTCAAGAAAATAATGAAGGATAAGAGAGCTTCTTTGAGAAAGAAACAGAAATATACGACATAAATCAGGAGAAGATTAGGAGATTACTATATAAACAAAGATAATGTTTACTAGGAAGAAAAGAAGAGGTAGCACCTTACTTGAATAAATTAGTAAAAGAGAATAAAAGAATAATAAGAGGATTAAAGAATAATGAAGGATAAAAAATAATCATGCAAGATGGAATATCTGAGGTGAGTGAAAAGCATAAAAAACAGACTCAAAATGGATAGTTACAAAACTAAGTGATGAAGATAATGAGAATTTGGAGAAAAATATAAATATGAAAGAGCTATCTGAAACATTAAAATATATTAATATGGATACAGCTAGAGGACTGCATAGTATTGGATATCATATGTACAATGATATGGAAAATTAGCAAAAAATCATTTTTGTGGAGGTGTTAAATTAATGGTTAAAGAAAGGGATGGTACATAAAGAGATATGTATGAGAATCATGAAATTTATACAGAAAAGAGAAGATAAAAATGATATAAAAAATGGAGGCCAATAGTATTGAATAATTCAGACTATAAGATATTTATGAGAATAATAACTAAAAAATTAACAAATAAAGTAGATAAGTTTTTGAACAAACAATTTTTGGTAGAAAAGGGAAAGGAAGTCAGGATTTATTATGAACAGTAAAAAGTAATAGATGATATTGTAAATAAAAAGTTTGAAGCTAAAATTATGGTAGGAGATTTAAGTAAGGCATTTGATAAAATACAATAGGAATCCTTATGGGACATATTATGGGCTTATAACATAAGTAGTAGGATAGTAAAAGTAATTAAGTCTGCATATCAAAGAAATAATACAAGAATAATTTTAAATGGATGGTTAAGTGAATAAATTAAAATAGAGTGTGGAATAAGGCAAGGATGCCCAGTGAGCAGTATTATATTTGCTTTACTTATGATTGTAATTGTCAATAAAATGAATAGAATATCAAATATGGCAGACTATAAGATAAGACAAAATAAGATTACCAATGTTATATACATAAGCAGATGATATAGTGTTAACAATACAAACAAAGAATGGATGGAAGAGACAATCAGAAAGTTAACTCAATTTTTAAAGATACTTGGATTATGTATAAACAATGATAAAAGAAAAGGCTTTAGATTTGTGGGGAATACAGGAGATACATGGTTCAGTGTAGAGACTATAGATATACAAGAATCAAGTGACCATAAGAAAAAACAATGGAAGAAAATTCTTCAAGAAATAAGAGACATATGCACATTTTGGAAGTCATATAAGCTGTCATACAAGAAAAAAGTAAATTTGATAAATTTTATTTTATTAGGCAAGCTAACATATGTAGCAAGTACTTATATGATACTGACTAATTATGAAAAACAGATAATGTCCATTATATTTTCGTTCATATGGGGGTCTAGCTTAAATCCAGTTAGAAGGGGAATTTTGTATGTAAAGGAAGAAGCAGGATCGGGGTTAATAAACCCAATTGTTCATGCGGCATCATTAAATTTGTATAAGGCCCTAGTAAGGTATAAAAAAGAGACTAGAAATCTGATAGAATATATTTTGTATGGCAAATATAAGGGTTTTGGGGAAAAATGGGGACAGGTAAAAGATCAAAAAGTTATATGAAGAAAATATAAAGGAATATCAAAACTATTTTTTTATGGAAGTTAAAAGTGAACATAGTTGAAAAAATAGGAAAGAATGGTATTTGAATATTGTAAAGAAGCATTATTTTATCCTTCCTTGGAAATGTCTACAGATGGAAAAAAGAAAGCTATTAAAATGAGATTTATATGAATGCAAAGATGTTCTGTGGAGATTATCAGTAGGTAAACTGTCTGTTAAGGCTAACATACCTTATAAAAGAAAACAAGAAAGGATATGTATTCATTGTGGGACACTCGAAACAACAGAACATGTGTTTTTAAAGTATTCTAGAGAAAATAAGTTATGGAAGAAATATGTAAAAGTAAAATGCTGAAAGGTTTTGAAAAGATAGAATATTTAAACATGGACATGCTTGAATATGGATATTATGGCAATATGAAACAAAAAGAAGTGAAGAAAATTTATAAAATAGTATTTTAAATTTTATATTTTATATACGGACATTATGGATTGAGACACTTAATGAAGCAACATTTAATGGGAAATGGATATTAGCAGAAATTCTAAAGAAAATATGTTCTGGGCTTTGGAAAAAAAAAGGTGGGGGAGTGCTTACTAATATAAAACTGCTTTGTGATGTATAAAGGTGTAAATAATGTATATAATATCTATTACTTAAATAATGTATATAAGTGGAAATTATCAATAAAAAACCCTATTCTTTTAAGTACCATGGGTTCTTTTATATCCACCTGAGCTACCAACAACTCATGCAGATGGGACGTCAGTTTAACATCTCATCCCAAGAATGGCACACTGCGGACTGCAGTAGGTACTAGTCATGCCTTACAAAAAGGAGTGGGAGACCGTCTGATAGTTCCAGATTCAGCTGCTGTACATATCCCCCAAGAATGGCCCCTAAATACATCCACTATGTGTTCATACCTTACCTTAGCCATGGCTAAGACAGCCAGTCTCAACAGATATGATGCCACTGGAAATGCTCTACATGGTCATTGAGGTGGTTTGCATTATCACAGACCCCAGTAGATATGTCATTTCATGATGTGTAAGCTCCAGGTCCAAACAGAGGTGATGATGGTGATGGGCAGCATCCCCTCATGGCAGCAGACCCTGCTTGATTGACATTATTGCACACCTGCTGATGCATCACCAATACCATATACATTTCAGGGGAACAAGTATGAGCTGTGGTGGTATTACGTACCCCAACATTGCTGATCTGTGTTGGGTATTCCCATAGAACATACAGGGTGTACCTTTTAAGCTGCTATTTCAGACATGGTACTTGTGAGGCTCTCAACCACAGGAGGTTCCTCCCCAATAGGGATGGTGTGTACTAACCAAAACAGCTGCAAGATGCTGAGAATGTTCAGTCTTTCATATACCTTATGTGGAGGATAGCTCTATGGAAGTCAGACAGACACAAGTGTCACTGAGTCCTCTGTCCATGACACATGCCTATGCATCTCAGTATCATTGCCAAACTGTGCCGGGTGCTGGCATCAGCCCTTTGTTCAGTCTCACAGACTTCTACCTGTTGACAATCATTGTCTTTACTTGTACATATGCATAATATAGAACATGTTAGTGAGCACATTAACATATACTACAAAGGTGCCCATATAGTTGCAGGTTAAAGAGATGAATTTATCAAATTCCATGTTATGCAACCTTGCCTTCTCTTGTGTCAGCATCCTGCTGACTCTTGATGTGCATATAAAAATAAATTTGTATCATGCCTATTTAGCTAGGATTTATCCAGTAAGTGTAGCAATTGTATACAGACACTTCTGATATGCACTGCTAATGTGATCTGTCTCTCACACACACACACACGCACGCACGCACGCACACACACACGTGCACGCACGCACGCACACACACACACACACAGACACACACACACAAAGTGGGATATCATCTTGCTTGTTTGAACTAAGCTGAACTAAGGTGGGCTACGAGCCACAATTCTGAGCTGAGATTCCTGATAACTAGAGGCTTCTGAGCTTCCCATAAAACATATGTTTCCTGTTTTTTTTTTTTTTGATTATACTATTTACTGCACTTTTATTGTATTCTGTTTTTCACTGTTTACCAAGCATATGTTATGTTTGTTCTGTTTTCCCACCAAGCAGTGTTTTAAATAACTGATTTGTTTGCTGTTGAAAACTTTCTTAAGTGCCTCATTGCTGTTTTTCTGTTGTTTAAATATTTTTTGTTGTTCTCTGTCTAAATTAGTGTAGCTAGCAGCTGTAGCACAGTCTAGATACAGGTTTGATGCATCTGTGTCTGTTTGTAGTAGCTGTTGTATTTTGAGCACATTTTCCTAACCATTTTTGATTAGAAGGGGCCCTTCTGCACCCTTGTGAGAGAAGTATACTGATTGGAACCTGTCTGATTAAGGGTGATTGGTCTAGGGCTTGGATTAAACAGCCTCATTAGTTCTTTTGAACTTTTTAAAAGTTTTTTAAATTTTAAGCTTCTGGTATTTAAGCCCAGAGTTTATGTGGGTATCTGCTTGTTTGCACCTCGCATAGCACCATCCATTGCCACACAATTGTGCACCATAGCCAGACAGATAATTTTAACAATTTTCCCTTAGATACAGCTGTAGTACATTAGTGTAATCCTCATCTTTAGTGCATTTCCAGTCAAAAAAATATTGCTAATGAGCTGTGACCTATTAAACCACGAGCCAAAAACCCTGACAGAAACACCCATCCACAGAGCACCTCTTAGATCAGTCCTGAAAGCACCCCCTTTGTGATAACAGTTCTTCAAACCTAATATTATGGACAGTTGGATTACCATTGTTTCTCCTGCCAGCCTTGTTGACTTGGGACTCCTGAAGGCAGTGCAGCAACTGCTTCATGTACACTGACGACCCTCTACTAACTCACTTTAGTACAGAGTGTGAGAGATGTAGCTACACCAAGAATCTTGAATCCCTGCTCTCTAGCACTTGAAACAATAACACTGAAGAAGTTGTCAACTCACCCACCACTACTCATGCACATAGTACACATCTAACACATAAATCAATATACGTGAAGTTTCTCTCAAAAAACTTACTAAAACACTAGCGATTTCCAAAACACAAGACTGCTACAACTAACACAGTTCCCACAGCACCCAAGACACATAGCTACACCAGTATCTCATCTACCAAGCCCTTAAGGCATAACACTCAAAACTAAATTTTCTTGTCATTGGAGCCTCCATAGTGAGACACATGGGTGTCTCACTCACCAGGTTAGATAAGGAGAAAGTCATGGTCAGCTGCTTGTCCCATGCCAGGATTCATCAGATCACGCATGCACTCAGTTCGCTCGGCAGCAAGTACCATTATGACTCTGTCATAGCTCATGTTGGAATGAATGACTTGAGATGTATCTCACTGGACTATATGAAGAGAGACATGACTGAGCTCTCTGAGTATGTGTCCCAGGCAGGTATGTCCCTAGTCTTAAGCAGCATATTATCCTCACTTAGAATGATGCCACAGTATAAACAAAAATATGATCGATTTCAATAATTGGCTTAGTTGTTTGTGTCATTCCAAGGGGATTCAGTTTTTGTCAGCCTGGGATAACATGGCTGACAAACCTCTCTGCTTTGGCAGAGAAAGTTTGCCCACTAGGCTTTCTGCTGCTGGCAAAGACTCGTGCCTCTCCCATAGTGCCTTTTTTAGGCAAGGTCTAAAAAAAACAAAATTGTCAATGTGAAAATTGCTAGTCAAAAGAAAATAAGGGTTATACCACTAAACGCTAGGAACTTAACCAAAAACTGCACATCCTGGAAGCACTCCTGTCACTGGAGGATTTAGATGTCTGTGCAGTCACAGAAACCTGGTCCAAGGTCTCAGAGAGTACACCAGCCTTGCAAGGCTACAATGCCTTCCACACCTTCAGACTACAAAGCAAACATGTGGGAACCAAAGGGGAGGGGTGTTTCTATCTATATTAGAGATAACTTCACCTCCTGACTAGTCAGACAGGACAACTCCATGGAGTTACTTCAAGTTTAGATTACTGTGGGTAAGACTGCCATTTGAGTCATAGCTAGTTATAGATCCCCCTCCATGGTTCATGATGTGCATGAGGCCTACTTGACCAAACTGGAGTCAATCCAAATATTGCCAAACACTCTGGTCATGTGGCATTTCAATTATCCCACCATCAACTGGCAAACCTACTCTAGCCCTTACTCACTGACACAAAAGTTTATTGACTTTATTAAGTCAAATGCCCTGTAAAAAACTGTTCAAACCCCAACGAAAGTAACAAACATACTAGATCTGGTCTTTACTAACACAACAAACATATGTACCAATGCAACTTTTAGACCCTCATTAGTTAAACCAGACCACAAATCAGTCACCTTCAAACTGGCACTAATACCAGAACTCACAAAGGGTGAAGTCAGACTGAAAAACTTCACCAAGGCAAACTATACCCTCCTAGGGGAAGGTATAAATGCATTCTAGGTCCCACCACCATCTGGAAGTGGTAACTATGCCAAAGTTTACACTAATTCCCTGTACAATCACTTGTATAATTGTATAGACTTGGCCGATCCAGAGATAATCAAAGTCAGAGTCCCAAGTAAAAACAAGCTGCTCTGGTTGATATCCAGGATCAACAAACTTTACAACAAATGCAAAAAGTTGTTGTCTAGGAAAACTAAGGCGAGGCCCCAACAATGAAAAAGCACCCTCTTCAGCCTCAACAGACAAATAAGACAACATGTCAAATTCTCTAAGGGTAGCTTTGAGAAAAACTTAGCAATCATAGCCATGGATAACCATATAGCCTTTTACAGCTATGTACACAGCCTAAAAGGTAGGACCCAAACATGTGCCAAAGTAGTGACTAACAGTATCACACACACTGATTCCACAGAGATAGCAAACCTGCTGGCAGACAGATTTGGTGAAAATTTCACTCCATTATCCACTCTAAACTTATCACAAACCTTACCCCCAACTCACCCACCCCACCCTACATATCTGAAGAGCAAGTCATTAAAGCCTTGTCTAAGGTAAAAAAACACAAATGGGACCAGATAGCATCCCAGGCTGTCTTCTAAACAAACTAAAACATGAACTAGCATCACCATTATGTACCCTATTCAATCACAGCCTAGCCACAACCTATTTTCATGCAGAATGGAAAACAGCAATAGTTATTCCCCTCCACAAAGGTGGCTTAGTAACAGACCTGGGGAATTATAGACCCATACGTCTGACCAGCCTCATCTGTAAGGCCATGGAACATATCATCATGGACCTCATAAATAAAAACATAGGTGACCTTCAACTCCTGGATCTGACCCAATTCAGCTTTGTCACGGGCAGATCCTGTCTGTTAGACCTGGTGGATTTCTTTGAAAATTCTACCAGGGCCATTGGTGAAGGCAGATCTGTACACACAGCATACCTCAACTTGGCCAAGGCCTTCAGCACAATTCCACACTCAGGCATTTCTGATAAACCTAGCAAACTGAATGTAAAGCCCTTTGTTGTAAGATGGGCTACCAACTGACACACAAACCAGTCACACACTATCAAAGTGAGGGACTCCACATCAACCAGCAGACCTGTCACCAACAGGCTGCCATAAAGGTCAGTACTGGGCCCCCTACTGCTTGGTATATACTTCTCAGAAGTTCAGACCAAAACTAAGAGGTTTTGGCTGACCAAGTTTGCAGATGACTGCAAACTGGGTGCAATTATCGAATCCCCAGATTATGTCAGTATACTTCATGAGGGTCTTATACAGACCAACAATTTGCTGTCTTAGTCATGGTCTCACACTAAATGCAAAGAAATGCATCATCATTCCCTTTGGTAAAAGCAATGTCCCTTCACACTATCAAATTAACAATACCCTACATGTCCACAAAGTGGTAAGGGATCTGGGATCACATGTAGACTGTGACCTTAACTTTGACCACCATGTCTCTACTCTAGTAAGGAAGGCTTTCTATGTAGTGCACTTGATGAGCAAAGGCATCGCCTCTAGAGCAAAGGAGGTTATAACCTCTCTATTCTTGTCACTAATCAGGTCCATAATTAAGTATAATGCCCCTTTTGGCATGTACAGTACAAAGCACTTGCAACAATTGGAGAGGGCTCAGAGGATCCTAACAAAGAAGATTAAGGGACTCCAGCACATGCCTTACACAGACCGGCTAAAGTCCCTGTCACTATACTCAGTATTGTATAGACTTTTTAGGGAAGACTTATGCTTGGCTTACAGAGCAATCTCTGATCCAAACCTAAAAAAATTGCTGCACATTCGTAAATCAAACGGTACTAGAGCTACCCATTCAAGGGGCCTAAATATGGCCTGTGACTTGAATAGGATGTGCTAGAGGGACAGATTTGTCTCCCAGTGGCTGCCGCATATTTGGAATAGGCTTGTAATTCATGTGAAGCAGAACACCTCTGCGACACTGTTCAAAAGGAATCTGGACAAGTGGATGGGACACTGTAGTTTCATACCAGGGATAGAGCCTACAACTCTCTTGGACATGAGCAATCATTACTAATTAGTCCTAGGTATTAACTAGACTATGTATTGTATTACATTGGGATGAAATGGCTAGGCTTGAAATGACCTCCAGGTTGATAGCCTAGCAACCTCCTATGATCCTATGATTTGGTATGAACGATGTTAAATCTCCTCCTGTTAGTCACATGATAGACCCCTCCATATCTGTTAGCCTTTGGAATACTAGAGGGCAGTCCCACTGATGAGAAAGTCAAGCATAGTCTTCAATCCTAATACTTGAGAGAGGTTATTCTGTAAAATGGTCTGCTAACATGGCATGTAAAAGTACCCCACAAAGTACATTAACTGTAGTTGCTGAGACTAAAACATTTAGCCAACCAGGACAAATAATGGAAAGTATTGTGTTAGTACATACAAATACAGAGGAAACATGCCTAGTGTTCTGATATGGAGCTGCTGTCTGAAGCCATTAATGGAAAATATGTATATAACCAGGGAAACTAGATATCTTTTCATAGAAAAAATGTTTAGAAAACCACTGGAACATAGTGCATGCATTTCCATCTGTATGCCAACAAAATGACAAGCTGGTTCTTAACTCAGCAGGTTTATTCCTTGTTTTCCATCTATGTAGCAGGTAACTTGTCTAGTCATTGCATAATTTCTCTTTTCCTCACTAGATTAATTTCACACAACAGATGCATGACTGATTTATCATGTTTGTGGAGTCCCAAGAGTGATGCGTGACAGTTATACATGCACATGTTCTGCATACCTGAGCCATGAATGCTTGCATATTGTCTGAATCTTGGATATTTATACTTATACAACTGTCTGCCATTTTGTTATATAATTTAGCTTTTGTCATCCTGCAAAGCAGAGATTGCTTCGAGCACCTTAAGGCATAAAACTCCTGTATGGTGAGTGAGGGTGCAAAGATTTTTCTTTCTCTGCTTACCAATCTCCTCAGGCACAGCTACTGGGTTAGTTTGAATGACCTGGTATGGCCTGGTCAAAACGTTATCCAAATCTATGGGCACTCCACTATCTGCAGAACAATGCAGTCACCATTATCCTGTCTTAAGGGACTGCATACCTGACTTGCTACAAGAGTGGGAAACAGAGGTATAAAGAGATAACCCAAAGATATGTTGTATTAATTATTTCTTCATTCTAAATGTAATTTTTTAAGTAAGATAGTTTTACTATGTGCACTTTCATCTTACATATCTCATCAGGAGCCGAGTCACCCAGAGGAACTGTTACAGGAGGCAGGAGAGGCTGACTGCAAGATTGGGCACATAACATTACTGTCTGCTTTAGAGTTGGCTGTATTTGCATGACATGTCACACTTATGACAATGCTCCATTGCATCTGCTCTATACATTTCTACTTGATTAAGAAGAGCAAACTCAAGCAACATCACTGCCACCTCCAGCTCATATGACAGATAGTGGGTATGATGCCAGGAATGCAGTTGCTTTGCTGAAAAATGGAGGAAAAGAGCTTTCTCTGGTGGTCATCCATTTTCCACCACCTGTGGATTGGCCACAACTGCAGTAGTTGATTGAGGCCAAGGTGGAGTATTAGATGAAATAACACTGGACCTATTAAGTCCTTCCTGCTGTAAATACCAGGTTTGCAAAAGTGACAACCCTCACCCAATGGGTGACTACAGGTCCTGAATTCCAAGACATCACCTATTTATGATCATCCCCAGGTGATGATTAATAGTAGGTTGCAGCCAGCAACTCATTCTATCATGGTGTGAATTTTGGCCTGTTGTGTGATACTTCTTACCTTGTGCATAGTTCAACACTGCCCATCATCATTTTCCTATGCTCTGTTTGTGCATGTCCATTTCCTGTTACCTCAACATTCTGTATGCAAAACTACTTTTCTTTCTACATATTAATTCATATTTGACTGTTTGCCCTTACAAAGTATGACATACCATTCTTCCATAGCTAGTTTTCACTTGCATACCTTTCTCCATTTCTTTCTTTATATAAAAAATTGAGGTTGTAGCAACACAAAAACATAAAATTTACTCCACCTTTCCAGCTCCTATCTTGCACTTTCGTATGTGCTCCCCTTGTCAGTTCTCTGTCTACTGTCTTAAGAACCCATTCCAACTGCTTCTTACAATGAAAGTCATTACCATATAACTCTATGCTGTGGTGTTGAAGACATTTACACTAAATGCCATTATTTTGAATGCGTTAATAACCCCCTATTCTTACATTTGTATTGACAAATTCACATAGTTTGATACTGTGAGAGATCATTTCCAAGCATGCATCCAGTAAGTACCTGTATGCCACAAATTGTAATTGCTGTACTTTATTACTTATTGTGAGAGTTGTGTAATGTGCTACACTTGCTTGTTTTGATGCTAATTTGCATATCTAAAATGAGCATGAATGATTGCTCAGGAGTTCCACCGGGTAGCTAAGCATTCATAATTTGAGCAACGAATTCAAACAAAATTGAGTTGCAGTCATATATGATATAGGTTCATAGGTTCATAGGTTCATAGGTTTATACTAGGCTATCTGCCCTAAGGCATTTATAAGCCTAGCCCAAATTTTTGTGGCTTATGCCACCCCTTATATGAAAAAATACTGTGCCCATTAGTTTGTTGTGCCTCTGTCCAGCAGTGACACAGATATGATTCCCGGGGTAAACCTATGATCTCCCATCCACAGGTCTAGATTTCTCTTGAACAGAGTCAGCGAGGTGCTCTGCCTCACATGGACCAGGATTTTATTCCACAGCATAGGGAGTCTCTGAGTGATAAATCTATCCCTCCAGCACGTCCTATTTATATCCGTGCTAAGGTTTAAGTCGCTTGCTCTAGTGGTTTTGGTGGATTTGGATTTTTTGAGGTGGAGCATGTCCATTAATTCCGGGTTGGACATGGCCTTGTATGTCAGGCACATGTCACCTCTGAGCAGACGGTATGCGACTGATATAGAGCTGAAGTTTCTTCAATCTGGCAGCATATGACAGATTTTGGAGTCCCTTTATCCTTTTGGTGAGGAACTTTTGGGGTCTCTCCAATTGCTGCAGATGTCGGGTGAGATACATCCCGAATGGGGCATTGTACTCGATCATTGGTCTGATAAGTGAAGAGTACAGGGGAACAATGACCTCACTAGATCTGGATGTGAATCCCTTCATGATCAGGTGGGCAATGTAGAAGGTCTTTCTAACCACTTTAGCAATGTGAGTGTCAAAAGAAAGGCCACTGTCAACCTGGGTCCCCAGGTCCCTGATAACCTCTTCTGTGCTTAGTGGATTGCCACCTATATGGTAGCTTGGGGTTACCTTGTTTTTCCCGAAGGGTATGACTATACATTTTTTGGCGTTTAACTTCAGGCCATGGCTCTGGCACCAGCTATCTGTTTCCGTGAGTCCCTTCTGAAGGATATCCGTGTCCGATGCACTTTCCACTATGGCGCCCAGTTTGCAGTCGTCTGCAAACGTTGTCAGCCAAAGTCCTCCCATGTTGGCCTGTACTTCTGAGAAGTAGATGCCAAACAATAGGGGGCCAAGGACCGAGCCCTGTGGGACACCACTTGTGACCGGCTTGGAGTCTGACACAGCGCCAGCAACTCTAACCCTGTGGGTTCTGTCCTTAAGCCAGTTTGCAACCCATCTTGTGACATATGGGTTTACATTTAAGCTGGTAAGTTTTTCTACAATACCCGAGTGGGGTATTGTGTCGAAAGCCTTTGCAAGGTCAAGGTAGGCTGTATGGACTGCCTTTCCCTCATATAACACTAGTTTGCTTTAATTTCCAGGTTACATTTCCAACATCTGTTATCTGTTGATTTTGTTATTTTTGCTAAATTTTCAGGGTGATAAAAATTCTTATTACAAATTTTTACATGTGAAAATCTTGCAAATGGGAGCAGATGTTATTCTTGAAATGGGTTGAAAGATAAGCTTTTTATTGATTTCTGAATGTCCAAAATTGGAACAAATGGAGCCGTGGACATTTCTACAGAAGAGCACTAGCAATAGCTATTTTCTTGGGCTACTGTATTAGCATGTGGCATCAGGTATGAGGCTGCTGTCAGTACTAACACTCCTATGGGGAGAAAGCCTCCATCTGAATTCAGAATGCCTCATACACTACAGAAGCATTCAGAGTTAAGGCTTCAACATCTAAATAAACATTTCAGTTTCTCATGGATTGTGTTTGTATGCAATTTAGTAGGATATTAAAAATGGTTCAGAAAATCATTATTTAATTTGTTTTATTTGTACTTTAAAGCATTACAAAGTACATGTGGAAGCAATACCATCTTTATAAGATAAAGCCTATATTCAAATGTGAAAAATAAATTATTCATAGGTTCATAGGTTCATAGGTTCATACTAGGCTATCTGCCCAAGGGCATTTATAAGCCTAGCCCATGGTTACCTTATTATAGTTTATTTTTATGGAGTTTTTATCACTTTTTAATGTTATTAGTAAATATAGATTTTTAGAATAGCAATTACAATCAGAATTGCAAGATATGTTATTGTTCTGTGTTTTATTAGCATCCATAGTTTGTCTTTTGTTCATTAATAACAGTCCTAACACTCTTTTAAATGTTTTATCAATTTCTTCTGTTAAGTTCTTAATATGTGTTATCGTTAACAGAATGTGATCAGCAAATAATAATTATACTAATAACAATAATAATGCTGAGTCATATTCCTCTCGAATTTTAATACACGTAATGAGCTTAATTAAGTTGCTAGAGGTTCAATTGCACTAACAAAACTATTGGGGGGAAAAGGGATACCCCTGTTTTGTTCAGTTCTTTAAATTCATAGAGTGTGAGAAGAGTGGACATACCTTGGCATATGTCTTATTATCATATCAGTTGTCTGAAGATACAAAATTTCAAATGTTCTAATGTTATAAATTCATTGAATGAAAAACATTTTTTTCATTATCTAAGTATATAATAACCATTGCATGCTGTGTAATCAGTTAGTGGTAGACTTATTTTTCTATTGACTTGAGTTTGTTTAAGATCTGATCCCCATTAAATATATCAGGTATATATTTTTTCAGTATTGCAACACATAGTGATATAAATATTTCCTAGCTGATATTAGGAAGACCTATTAGCCTGTAGACTGAACATTTGTTAGAGGAAAAGCAGTGTTAGGATGGAGTTATTCATGTAGAATTATTTAAGATATTAGGTTCTACTTTTTATGAACTGAGAATAGGGAAGTATAATCCTACTGTTAGTCTTCAAAATGAATGAAGTGTCGTTGAATGAATCAGGCTTTGATAGATGTAATATTGTTAGGCTATTATCTGAATAAGTTTTTTTGTTAGGAGCAACATTTCTGAATATTAAACTATGACATGAGTGAGGCTTCACTAGGATAGTGTCACTGTGGAAAGCAAATGAATACGAAGGTTGTAAAGTAAATGGCTGCATACTCGTAATAGAGATAGGGAAACAGCTATTTTCTGTTTAGCATATTGGCCAAAATGGGTAAGCAATGTAAGTGATGTGACTATATAGCTCTGCTTAGAAAGTATGCAGAAGGTTTTCAGAAAGGTGGTGGGCTTTGAACCATCATCTAGATGGAAAAAGAAAGTTTATTGGATGATATAACAGTCAATTAATGGAAAAATGGATATGATCTTGATGGGGCAGCAATTTTACTTGACATGATTCTTTAAGAAACCATTTTTGACAGATGGAGGACAACATTTTATTGCATTTGGAAGGAATGGGAGTCTATACCATGCAAATCGAAATGTGTGTATTCATTACTTATATTACAGAAATTAGATAACTTAATGCTCTAGGCAGGAGTCTGCCTTAAACTGGCAGTGAACTGTCCACTTTTGCATTTGTTCATGTATAACAATAGCCATGGCTTATTATGATTTATATTCTCTTTTTATGATTCTCGATAAAGCTGTTGTTTCCTCTTTGGCAGTAAAGCTGACAAAGCATGCCTTTGGTCTCCACAAAATTATTTGGGTATTTCTAACATTAATTTGGTTCTTTATCTTGCTTTAGAATGTTATTAATAAATATTTTCAAGATGAGGGAGTTGTATATTATTTTGCATATTTAAAATATACAATAGCATACAATAATATGTAAGCTTTTTGGCAAGCTTTATCATCAGATAATTGTATTCTCATAACAGAATCCATATTAAATGCTCTTATACCTAACTGTATTAATAACAAACAATATAATCTCTTCTGGTGTTTATTAGCAGTTGCAAGAAAAAATATTTCAAGAAAATGGACACACAGTATATATTCAAAATGTTCAAAAATCAAGCTAATTTCCTAGAAAGGCCTTCAAAGAGCTTTCCACCATAAAGAGATGGAGTAAATGCTGTCAGACCTAAGAACCCTGGAGAATATTAGGGTCCAACCTAACACTCTCATACTGGGTGACTTCAACTACCCCTCCATTAACTTGGTAAACTACTCATGTAGCAATTCATTAATTCCAGTGCCCTGGACCAGCTCGTTCTTACCCCCACTAGGGGTAGCAACATCCTTGACATGCTCATTACTAACAGGGGCAACCATTGCTCTACACCAATAGTCAACTCCTCCCTGGTTAAATCTGATCACAAGCTAACCACCTTGGAAATCTACATCTCTCCCACCCCCCAACAAAGATAACCACCATGAAAAACTTATCCAAAGCTAACTTTGGGCTCCAAAAAACAGAGGTGGCTAACTTCATGGCACCCATGCAAATAGAGAATAGTTGCATGACCGCCAAATCATACACCAATGCACTGTATGAACATGTACACAAATGCATAGATCTCGCCATACCCAATAGAACTAAGATGCTCTCCTCAAAAAAAAGGAAGCTAATCTGGTGGTGCCCTGCCATAAACAAAGTCTACAGCAGAAGAAGGAAATTGATGCCGAATAAGGTTAAGTCCCAAAGACTGGAAAAACTCCCTTATCAGCCTCAACAAAAGGTTGAGATCTCTCATCAAATCCTCTAAAGCTAGCTATGAAAACAGAATTGCAGTAGATAGTAAAGACAACCACAAGGCCTTCTATAGTTATGTAAAGAATCTCCATGGCAATACCCAGATTTGCTCTGAGCTACTGCACAATGGTACCTCCTATACTGAGCCAACAGATATTGCAAATATACTGGCGGATAAATTCAGTGCTAACTTTACCCCACCCCCCCCAAAGGACCGATCACAATACCAGTAGATTGCCAGGCACCCAGCATTACTGCTGCACAGGTTAAAATAGCACTGTCCAAGGCCAGGAATACAGCTTATATAGGACCTGACAGTATCTCTAGCTGTGTTCTACATCAACTACAGAGCGAACTGGCACCTCCCATGTGTGCCCTGTTCAATCACAGCCTCACCTCAGGCTTTGTCCCTACTGAATGGTGCACTGCTACAGTCATCCCTCTCAACAAAGGAGGAGCGACTACAGACTCTGGGAACTATTGCCCCATTAGCCTGACAAGTCTGATATGCAAAGCAATGGAATGCATCATCATGGACCTAATAAACAAGGATATAGGGAATCTCCAAACTCTGGAACCTACACAGTCTGGTTTTGTGAAGGGTAGATCATTCCTGCTTAACTTAGTTGACTTCTTTGAGTCAGTCACCAGAGCTGTGTATGAAGGTAAGGTGGTTCATACAGCCTACCTTGATCTGGTCATGGCCTTTGATACAATTCCCCACTCAGAAATCATAGAAAAACTTACTAAGCTAGGCATCAACCCCTATATCACTAGGTGGGTTGCAAACTGGCTCACAGATAGAACCCACAGTGTGAAAGTAGCTGACTCCAAGTCAGACTGCCGACCAGTCATGAGTGGAGTCCCACAGGGTTTGGTCCTGGGTCCTCTCCCATTTGGTATCTACTTCTCTGAAGTCCAGGCCAACACGAAGGGACTCTGGCTGACAAAGTTTGCAGATGATTGCATGTTGGGAGTTATTATTAACTCCCCAAGTGATATTGACATCCTACAGAAAGGCCTCAATGAGACCAATGACTGGTGTCAGAACCATGGCCTTAAGCTCAATGGCAAAAAATGTTTTCATCCCCTTTGGGAAAAACCCGGTTCCCTTGAATTACCACATTGATAGTAGTCCACTGAACACAGAAGGCGTTATAACAGATCTGGGAACACAGGTTGACAGCAACCTCTCTTTTGATTACCACGTTGCCATTGTGGTCAGAAAGTCCTTCTATGTGGCACATTTCATTACTATTTTGAAAGAGGTCATTGTCCCCCTCTACTCTTCCCTCATTAGGCCAATTATCCAGTACAATGCCCCATTTGGCATGTACCTCACTAGATACCTGCAACAACTGGAGAGGCCACAGAAGTACCTCACAAAGGGGATCCTAGGCCTTAAACACTTATCCTATATGGACAGACTCAAAAAACTCCAGCTATGCTCTGTCTCATATCACCTACTTAGAGGCGATCTCGGCTTGACTTACAAAGCCATGTCTGACCCAGCTCTGTTAGAAATGCTACATCTAAAGAAATCCCAATCCCTCCACAACACACGCTCCAGAGACCTCAACCTCATTACCCCAATCAACAGAACATGCTGGAGGGACAGGTTCATATCCCAGATACTGCCCATGCTATGGAATAGACTTCCCTTACATGTCAAGCAAAGCACCTCACTGGCCCTCTTCAAGAGATATCTTGATGAGTGGATGGGAAATAGAAAATTCACCCTGGTGATCACTCCAGTGGCTCTACTCGACAGAAGCACTAGGAACTAAAGTTGGGTGGCATGATGCCAAGGTAATCCTATGGGCTAGGCTTGTAAAGGCTCTAGGGCCATTAGCCTAGTACACACCTATGAACCTATAATAAGTGATCCAAATTAAACTTAAAAGAGTTAACAGATTCTGATTTTCTAACCCATAATGGAATACTATTCCACCACAAACAGAGTCTCCTATGAAAAGAATTATTCCAAGTAGTAGTTTTACCTAATGCACCATTTGCAAGATAATCATTACTCCTGGTATTAAATAGATGTATTTTCTCTGAATACCCACAGTATTCCCCAAACCACAATCTTTAACACATTTATAAATAATAACTAATCACTATATTTAATGATAAATATGGATAACTCCTTAAGCCTACTATGATTGCTCATACCCATCATTCCATGCATCTTCCTAGTGAAATGTCTTTGTATTCTTTCCAATCTATCTAGCTGCACCCTGTTATGAACACAGATAGACCCATAATATTCTATAATAAGTCTGACTGTAGTTTTATAAATTGGAAGTAAGACCATTTTATCTCTACTAACAATACTTCTAAAAACACTGTCCATTTCATAGTAACATCTTCTAACTATATCCAACAAATGGGGACCAAAACTTAGTTATCAATTTGTGTACCCACATCTCTAATAATATTAACCTATTAAACACTAACATTATTCAAAGTGTGGGAATAATTAGGATGCACACCCCCAAAATGCATAACACAGTTTTTTTAACATTACATTTCATATAATTTGTGACCCAATTAAACAAGGTATACAGATATGATGCTAGACTGGTCCAACAAAATGACTCACTTGAGCTGCTGCATGCCCAACTAACTAAAAATGTGACCTCCTATCATATCTTTGCTAGCCACAGATCCCATAACATGAGTCTGGAAAACCACACCTCCTATCTAAACCTACTGGAATCTCTTAACATTCAGCCAAGTACCATACTTATGGGTGACTTCAACTACCTCTCCATAAACTGGGAGACATGTATGATCCATAATTCGTTTGCTCAGGCTCAGAGGTTTTTGGACTTCATCAACACAAACACCATGGAGCAACTAGGCAGCTCCCCAACTAGAGGTGAAAATATCTTCGACCTAGTACTCATGAACATGGGAGGATGCTGCTCCCTCCCATGCATTAACTCCTCCCTGGTAAGATCTGACCACAAAATGATCTCCTTTAGTATGAAAACTAACCTAAAACCCCCATCTAACTCCAAACCTGTTAAGAACTTTGCTAAGGCTAACTACTTCATACTAAATGACAGCTTATTAAACTTCCAAACCCCTTCAGACCCAGATGACACTGAGGCCTACTCTGAGCTGTACACAAAAGCACTGTATAACCACATTCATAGCTGCATAGAGGAGGTAGCAACTGTCAGAGTCAAATCTATGATTACGTGCAAAAATAAACCACCCTTGTAGAGCCTTAGCATAAATAAGCTATTCAAGAACAACAACAAAAAAAAATCCTCTTCAAAGCCAATTAGGAACAGACAAAGTCTAAAAAGACACTCACCTGTCTAAACAAACAAACTAGAGAGCTGGTCAAATCTGCCAAAGCAAACTATGAGGTAAAGATAGACTCTCAGGTGAAAGATAACCATAAGGCTTTTTTAATTATGTTCTTAACCTCAGGGGAAACACTCAGCAATGTGCCAAGTTAATCACAAATGGCAACATTTACACCCAGTCTTGAAACTATAGCAAACTTGCTGGCTGACAATTTCAGTTCAAACTCTCCCCCCCCCACCTCCTACCACAGCCAAAGAAATAACCTGCAATGATCCCCCTACTGGTCATTACAAGGGAACAGGTCCTTACTGTGCTCTCTAAAGCAAAAAAAAAAAAAAAAACAGCCCCCGTAGCTTAAAACAGAATCTATCAGGGGCACTAGAAACCATCTTTAACCACAACCTCCAGATGGGCTTTGTCTCAGAGGAATGGAGGACTACAGCAGTCATCCCTTTGCACAAGGGGGCCCATCAACTGACCCAGGAAACTACAGACCCATAAGCTTGACCCTTTACGTCATCTCATATAGTTTATTGAGAGGTGACTTATGCCTGAACTACAAGGCATTCTCTGATCCAGCCCTGTTGAAAATGTTACATATTCACAAGAAAAACTATGCAAGAGTTATGCATTCCAGATGTCTAAAGAGCACGCCCCACAGGTATAGGAGGAAGAGCAGGAGGACTTAAGGGACAGAAGACACAGGCATAGCAACGTAGGGTGTGACCACAAGTGTGCACCCAGGCAACACAGCCGCGTCTGACCCACATCTTTGAGTCATGACAAGCCACATGTACATGAGTACACAGATTGAACATTGATGCTCAGGTATTGCCACACCACAGCAACACAGATTGCATCTAATAGCAAGTACCCACTAGATGTATGCACTGAGCATCAGATATAACACCATAAACATAACATATTACAACATGAACATATGCAAATGTGTAACAACAGGGATCATCAAGTCAGGGCACAACTGGCATAAGTATGAATACACACTCAGATTGTTGTATCACTTTATGAAAAATAGTAAGGGACAAATATCAGTGCTACACATTCCTATTTCTGCAATATAATAACATGAAGAAAGAGAAAACACACAGGATATAATGCTGAATGTTTAATAGCTGCAGAAAAATATACCACAGTAAAGTGGTAATTAAATAATATGAGCCAGCTATGTTTACTACACTGTTGGACACACTCCAACACAGTCTAGGGTGGCCTTGCTGATGTATCACACCACTCTGCCCCAACTATCTACAGAAACATGTTGCTCTGGTTGCTCCACAGAGGGTCTGATAGGGTGACAACACCATGTTGAGGTGAAGGAGCATGACTGCAAGCTAAAGGTCTTGTGACTGGCAGGACTACAGCAGATGGGCCAGCAGTTGAACTTTGTGCAGTTTGGACCACAGACATTGATACTTGATAACAGATGGTGGTTCTGCAGACAGGTAGCCTGCCTCTCCCATGTTGCTATGTGCTGAGCACAGTCAGGGAATGCAGAATCCTACTGGTAGTACGACACTGCTGCTGTACCATAGGGGCCAGGGTTGCTTCTGTGCCACAGCTAGCAGACTATCATTTTAAGCAGCCAATGTGGCCATTATCTCACTGTGTCTGTGCTCTTGTCCTTTATGCTTGATACATAGCCGATGTGTCATGATCTATGGAATGTGCAAGTATACTGATGTCTGACTAATGCCGCTGCAGTGACAGTTCATTTACCTGCAGTAGCAGGTGGACACCATCGAACACGTGGCCAGGCACAACATCTGCTCACCTACATCCCACTCACTAGGCTGAATAAGGAGTAGGTAACAGTCAGCTGTCTATCAGGTGCCAGAATCTGACACATAACACACACACTCAGGTCACTCCACAACAAGTACATGTATGACACTGTCACTGTCCATGTGGGTGTGAATGACCTGAGATGCCCCTCCCTGGACTACATGAAAAGAGACATGGAGGAGCTCTCAGATTATGTTGCCCAGGCAGGTATGACCCTAGCATTGAGCAGCATCCTACTGTCGCCCAGAATGACACCGCAGTACAAGAAGAAAAATGACTTCAACAATTGGCTAAGTTTCTTGTATCATTCTAAGGGGATCCAGTATCTGTCTGGTTGGGATGACATGATTAATAGACCTCGATGCTTTGCCAGAGATGGCCTGCATCTGTCACCCCTGGGTTTCTGGATACTGGCTAAGGCTCTTGCCACCCCATAGTGCCTTTTTTAAGTGATGTTCCAAATACCAAATTACCACCATAATAGCTATAAATAAATGCAATCTGAGGGTCATGCTGCTCAGCACTAGAAGTCTAAATCTCAAGATGCACTTGCTTGAATCACTTTTCAAAATGGAGAACATTGACATTTGTGCTGTAACGGAGACCTGGTTTAAAGCAGCAGAAAGCACCCCTGCACTACCAGGCTATAACTCATTCCACACCTTTTGGCTCCAGAACATGGACCAAAGGTCCAAAGGCGGTGATGTCTCCATATTTATAAAGGATATGCACACCTTTAGACTAGTAGCCCAGCATAATGCATCTGAGATACTTCAGGTACAACTAACACTGGGTAAGACGGCAATTCAGGTCACAGCCTGCTATAGGTCCCCAACCATGTCCCAAAACTCTCACTCCACATTCCTAAATACCCTGGAAACTATTAGGGTCCAACTCAACACTCTCATACTAGGTGATTTCAACTACCCCTCCATCAACTGGGAAAACTACTCGTGCATCAATACACTGGCCTAACGCTTCCTGGAATTCATTATTTCCAATTCCCTGGACCAGCTCATTCTTACCCCCACTATAGGAAGCAACATCCTTGACCTGGTTATTATTAACATGGGCAACTGTTGCTCTACACCAGTAGTCAATTCCTCCTTGGTTAGATCTGTCCACAGACTAATCACCATGGAAATCCACATCTCACCCACACACACCCCGCAAAGGTAACCACCATGAAAAACTTCTCCAAAGCTAACTTTGGGCTCCTAAAAACAGAGGTGGCTAACTTCACGACACCCACGTCAATGGAAAATATATGCATGGCTGCCGAGTCATACACCAATGCACTGTAGGAACACGTACGTAGATGCATGGAACTAGCCATACCCAAAAGAACCAAGATGCTCTCCTCCAAAAAAGGAAGCCAATCTCGTGGTCCCCTGCCATTAATAAACTCTACAACAGCAGGAAGAAACTGTTGCAGGAAAAGATGAAGTCCCAAGACTGGAAAAACTCCCTTAATAGCCTCAACAAAAAGTTAAGATCTCTCATCAAAATCTCTAAAGCCAGCTATGAAGGCAGAATTGCAGCAGCCACTGAAAACAACCACAAAGCCTTCTATAGTTATATCAAAAATCTCCACAGCAATACCCAGGTTTGCTCTGAGTTACTGCACAATGGTATCTCCTATACTGAGCCAACTGATATTGTCAACATATTGGCAGACAGATTCAGAGCCAACTTTAACCCCCCCCCCCCCCACAGGACCAATCTCAATACTGGAAGAATGCCAGGCACCCAACATTACTGCAGCACAGACTAAAGCTGCATTGTCCAAGGCCAAGAATACAGCTTCCATGGGACCCAACAATATCCCTGGATGTGTTCTACATGAACTACAAAGTGAAATAGCATCACATCTGTGTGCCCTGTTCAATCACAGCCTCACCTGAGGCTTTGTCCCTACCAAATGGCACACTGCTACAGTCATCCCTCTCCATGAAGGAGGAGCGACTACAGACCCTGGGAATTATTGCACCATTAGCCTGATGAGTCTCATATGTAAGGCTATGGAGTGCATCATCATGGACCTAATTAACAAGGATATAGCTAATCTTCAAACTCTAGATCCCACGCAATTTGGTTTTGTGAAAGGTAGATCATGATTGCTTAACCTGGTTGACTTCTTTGAGTCAGTCACCAGAGCTGTGGATGAAGGCAAGGCAGTTCATACAGCCTACCTCAATCTGGCCAAGGCCTTTGATACCATCCCCCACTCAGGAATTATTGATAAACTCACCAAACTAGGCATAAACCCCTATATCACTAGGAGGGTTGGAAATTGGCTCACAGATAGAACCCACAGTGTGAAAGTAGCAGACTCCAAGTCAGACTGCTGACCAGTCACAAGTGGAGTCCCACAGGGATCGATCCTGGGTCCCCTCTTGTTTGGCATCTACTTATCAGATGTCCCGGCCAACATGGAAGAACTCTAGTTGACCAAGTTTGCAGACGACTGCAAGCTGGGAGACATTATTAACTCCACAAGTGATGTAGAAATCCTACAGAAAGGCCTCATTGAGACTAATGACTGGTGTCAAAACCATGGCCTTAAGCTTAATGCCAAAAAATGCATCATCATCCCCTTTGGGGAAAAACTTAGTTCCCACTAATTACCACATTGATGGGAGCCCACTGAATACTGAGTTATAAGAGATCTGGGGACACAGGTTGATAGCAACCTGTTCTTCAACCACCACATTGCCCTGTGGTCAGAAAGTCCTTCTATGTGGCACACCTCATTACCAAGGATTTTGCATCCAGGAAGAAAGAGGTCAGAATCTCTCTCTACTCTTCCCCCATTATGCCAGTCACTGAGTATAATGCCCCATTTGGCATGTACCTCATTAGACACATGCAACAGCTGGAAAGGCAAAAAAAGTACCTCACAAAGAGGATCCTAGGCCTTAATCACATGCCGTACATGGACAGACTCAAAAACTCCAGCTATTCTCTCTCTCTCATATCATCTACTAAGAGGCAATCTCTGCTTGACTTACAAAGCCATGTCTGATCCAACTCTGTTAGAAATGCTACATCTTAAGAAATCCCAATCCCTCCACACCACATGCTCTAGAGACCTCAACCTCATTACCACAATCAACAGAACATGCTGGAGGGACAGGTTCATAACCCAGAGACTGCCCATGGTCTGGAATAGATTTCCCATACATGTCAAGCAGAGCACCTCACTGGCCCTCTTCAAGGAAAATCTTGACGAGTGGATGGGAAATAGAAAGTTCACCCCAGGGATCACTCCAGTGGCTCTACTTGATAGAGGCACTGGGAACTAACATTGGGCGGCAAGATGCCAGGGCACTTCTATCGGCTAGGCTTGTAAAGGCTCCAGGGCCATTAGCCTAGTACACACCTAGGAACCTATAATCTACAGGGATACTCTCTTTCATGGTTTTGGGGAAGTGCTATCAGCAGCAGTCTCTTAATATCAAACTAACATAGTACATATGGATAGTGACTGAATCCATAGATATCCATAGTTACACCACAGAGTAAAAGGAAGTACCAGTAAGAATTGTGGATGAGCCATAATTCTGCCTTTATATACTATTGGCATTGCAGTGTGAATGTCTTTACAACTGTATGTGTGACTGAAATCAAAATTTTAAAATAGCAACACTTGTATGCATAAATTTCAAACTAACATCACTCCAGTAAAGTATAACAACTTCTTTTAAAGATAACATTTCAAGTAAAAAATAATTTAACCAGATACATTTAGAAATGACTGACTTGATGAGATTTAATAATCACCAAAACAGAAATGCTACCATTTGCCAATGTATCTTTCACTCCAAATCACAGAATCAAAGTGCACTTAATGTGCACCCACCTTTAAGTACCATTTTGCCACACATAATTAATGAGGTTCATTAAAATTCAAGATATTGGAATCCCATTTGCATACCTCAGTGTATATTGGATTCGTGCACCATAACACTCAGGTGTTCTGAGGAAATACCACATAGGTATTGATAAATGGTGCCATGTGTTGCATGTGCCTGTTATCTTTCATTTATCTGATAATGTGACGTAAGCACTACTTTCAAATATTGATTTTGATACATTTACGGATCAGACCATTACTAGCCATGAACTGAAAGGTACCTCAGTGAGCATTTCTCTGTGTTTGTATTTTTCAGAGTTCTTCAACTTGTGGGTCATGTTGGCTACTTCAAGGAGGCTAAGACATTTCCATGTGCCCAAATGGATCAACAAGGAGACAACACAGATGTTGACTGTGTATGGTGGATTTGAGCAAAGCATCAGAGCCAGACCCAGGAAGTTTGCCACAATAGATATATGGAACTGGATCGCGAGGGAGCATCAAAGAAGGACAAGGATCTACAACACTGCAGTGCAGGTTCACCACCACAAGTATGATCTCAGAGTGATGCTGAGGAGCTATGAAGGAGGGTCACCAGGGTGCAGAGGAAGCCTGTGGATCCCTAAAATAAGTGTCAGTATTCTATGCGTACCTGAGCATTCCTACAGATTTTACAATTGTATCTCTGTTCCATAAACATATATAGGCCTAAACTGCTGATAACTGTGCTCTTCATAATGTTCCATCATAGTACCACAGTATCACATACTGCACCATTATACATTGGAATAAAACCCGTACAGAACTTCTTTAATTCATTCCTCCTAATAAAGTACACAGACACATTTATTTAAGCCAAAAATTAATTCCAGTCTGACCGTTTGTGCATATGTTTACAGTTATGTGTTGATAGCTGTCATTTCTTTATAATAAAATGTCCAGTGAGTGTTTGCAGTTTCTGTATTCATCCATTCTCTGCAGGAATTCTAATAAACACTTGTAGTATCTGTTTTTTTTTTAAACAAAACATTTGGTGCCTGTTAGCTTACCTAGCTTACCCTGTAAAACAATAGCCAAGCGTATCTACATTTTGGCATGCTGTGGGTTCCAATCCACATAGGTGCAGTGGCGGCTGGTGACTTCAAATCACAGGGGGGCTGCAGGTGTGGTCAACCATAAGGGAGGAGCTATGCACAAAACCACAAAAAAACTAACTTTAATTAAATACGCTGCCCTGGGTGGCAAACCATCATTATGAAAGTCCAATCAAGACAAAAATAAGTGTAGAAGAATAAAAATATTTCAATGCATTGGCTGCATGACAGCTTACTTAATATCTAGATGGAAACAAAGGTTGTGAGGCATGAAAAAATAAATTACTTTTTAAATACATTACTGGAATGCCAGTCAAAATCAAGTATAAGAAAAACCAGAAGCACTCAACTCAAACCACTTCTCCTTGCACTGCAGTTAATTATAATATATTCAGCTTTATTAAAGTACCAAGCAACATGCTGAAAGTAGAAATCTATGTGATGCCCCACTTGTAAAAATGTTTCTTATCCAAAAAGACCTGCTGCCTGACAACTTGTTTCATGGGGAAAACATGATAAAAGTAAAATGAAAAGCAAACAAGAAACAAGCTCAAGATACATTGCTTAAAGGATTACTGTACAGGTTATGGACCACACATGATTGGCGAGATGACTGGAAGTCTCCAACAAGTGTAATGAGCTTTTTAAAATAATGGAATACCTTATGGTCATTAAAGCATTGCTACTTAAACACAGAGCAACAGGCACTTTGAGTAATAAGCATAAATCAACAGTACAAAATATGACAGAAACCAGACCATTCTGCAAAATCAAGGACAGATGAAAAGCCACTGTAGTACTTATGCAGTGTGTCCTCCCCATCCAAGGTAGATACAACTACTCCTTGCCTTGCTTGGACACATCCAGAGTCACTACATGGGGGTGCAACAAGCATGTCACAATTTGAAATCTCTGGCTGACTGTGATGGCCCTGACACATTTGTCATACCTCTCAACTTCAAGAGCAAGAAATCTGGACAAAGCCATACACAGAAGTGGGACAAAGGCACAACAATAAGGACAAAATATTGCTCTAATAAACTTAGAAAGATAATAGAATAGGTCTTGCATTAGTATGAATTTTCTGAAGGGTATAAAATCTGAAACTCAAATGTCTGTCATTTTCTAACTTCAGTCTTTAGTGATTTGTCACTAATTTGCCAAAAACACAATTTTATGAAAAATGGACCAAAATGTGATGCAAAAATATAAAATAGACACACAATACAGCTTCTACCTGTCAAAGAAGGGACACTTTAATATTAGTACTGCTACATTGAGCAGCTGACAAAATAAAAGAATCTACATGCATTTCAAGTAATCTATAACTTTGATTATTACAGTTATTTCTTAATTGTAAACCCTCCATGTTTTCTTCCAAAATTGCTATTTTATGGAGGGATTATTAGGCGGAAGAGCAACATTTTGAGCCAAAAATTGGGGACAGTTGAGAGGTTGGCTATGCCTAATTCTATAAAGCAATTTATTTGCATGTACCTCTCAACCTGTTAATGCAGTAAATCTGAACAAGGCCAAATATATTCGGGGCACATATAAACAGTACTAAAAATTGCTCTTGTATAAATTGAGACAGTTGATAGAACGGCTCTTACTTTAACATGCATTTTTATGAAGGTTATGAAGTCTGAAACTTATAATTTAGTGACTTCTGGCAAATCATTTAGGAATTAAAACTACAAATTTTATGAACAACAAACCAAAAATAAGAAGCAAAAATCTATTCATTCTTTGAAAATCTGGACAGTTGGGAGGTATAGTTCAGCTGGGCCTGTCTGAGTTTGCTGCCCTCCCGACTCCTGACAAAATAAAGGTTGAACTGGAGCCTCTGCAGCCATTACAATTAACCATTACTTGGCTATTTCCTCCATTTACCATAAACACTAATGTGCATACTGCTTTACTTCAATGATTGGACTTCATTTGAAAGTTTTATTTTGTATTTTACAGCACAAACATTAAGTCATCTGTTAAACAAAGCAATGCAGTCTCACAATGAAAACTTAGCATTAAAACTTCTCTGCCCTTGAAACTCACATTCATTGAAACAGCATTGAAACCCACATTCAAAGAAAATACATTTTGCCAGTGGCAGATAAAGATTAATTTTGGGCTGTTTTGAATCATAGGTTGCATATGAAACATACATGTGCTCTTTGATACACCTTCCTCATTGTACTAAAAATTATATTCCTTGTACAATACAGTACACTTGTTTGAGGGTGTTTTAAATTTGTTTTGAACATTTTTCCAGTAAGCAATGAAACAAAACATATGCACCCATAATGGCAAAACTGCCCAGTTGAGAACATTTATCATAAAAACAGTCCACCATTATTAGTAAATATACACAATTGTACAGTCCACCATTATTAGTAAATATGCACAATTCCACAGTCCACCATTATTAGTAAATATGCACAATTCTACAGTCCACCATTATCAGTAAATATGCACAATTCTACAGTGCACCTTTATCAGTAAATATGCACAATTCTACAGTCCATATTCAGTGAATTCAGTTCTTGCCATAGCTGTCAACCTTAGCACAAAACTGGAGCGAAGCCAATAATGGGGGAATACAGTCCCAAAAATAGGGACAAATTTAAAATATTCATCTTATAAACTTAGAAAATTGCTAGAAAAAAAGGTTGTGCTACTATGTATTCTGAAGAACATGAAGTTTGAAATTCAAATGCCGGTCAATTTTACTGCGGACAGAACAAAAACAATTTTCAGCAGAGACGCAGGGATCTTTGTAAAATGGCAGGGCATCAGAGCAAATCCACACAAACACAGAGAGGAGATGCAGACTCCACAAAGAAGCCACCCCAACCAAGAATCAAACCAGAAAACCTATAGCTGTGAGGCAGCAATACTACCACTGCACCATCAAATCTGCAAGGAATTAAACATTCAGAAACCTGAAGTCTGAAATTCAAATGCCTGTCAATTTTACTGCGGACAGAACAAAACAAT
The DNA here is from genome assembly GCF_019279795.1 of Protopterus annectens. Classification (NCBI taxonomy): domain Eukaryota; kingdom Metazoa; phylum Chordata; order Ceratodontiformes; family Protopteridae; genus Protopterus; species Protopterus annectens. Next base: position 523,092,495 of record NC_056727.1, on the reverse strand, counting down.
TTTCAGCAGAGATGCAGGGATTAATACTGCAGACACGTCTTTGTAAAATGGCAGGGCACCAGAGCAAAACCAAGAATCAAACCAGAAAACCTATAGGTTGTGAGGTAACAATACTATCACTGCACCATCAATTATACAAGGAATTAAACATTCAGAAACCTGAAGTCTGAAATTCAAATGCCTGTCAATTTTGACAGAACAAAAACAATTTTCAGCAGAGACGAGGGGATTAAAACTGCAGACACATCTTTGTAAAATGGCAGGGCACCAGAGCAAATCCACACAAACACAGGCAGGAGATGCAGACTCCAAACAGAAGCCACCCCAACCAAGAATCAAACCAGAAAACCTATAGCTGTGAGGCAACAATACATCAATTATGCAAGGAATTAAACATTCAGAAACCCGAAGTCTGAAATTCAAATGCCTGTCAATTTTACTGCGGACAGAACAAAACCAATTTTCAGCAGGGATTAAAACTGCAGACACGTCTTTGTAAAATGGCAGGGCACCAGAGCAAATCCACACAAACACATGGAGGAGATGCAGACTCACACAGAAGCCACCCCAACCAAGAATCAAACCAGAAAACCTATAGCTGTGAGGCAACAATACTACCACTGCACCATCAAATCTGCAAGGAATTAAACATTCAGAAACCTGAAGTCTGAAATTCAAATGCCTGTCAATTTTAGGACAGAACAAAACAATTTTCAGCAGAGATGCAGGGATTAATACTCTTTGTAAAATGGCAGGGCACCAGAGCAAATCCACACAAATACAGGAGGAGATGCAGGCAGAAGCCACCCCAACCAAGAATCAAACCAGAAAACCTATAGTTGTGAGGTAACAATACTATCACTGCACCATCAATTATACAAGGAATTAAACATTCAGAAACCTGAAGTCAGAAATTCAAATGCCTGTCAATTTTAGACAGAACAAAACAATTTTCAGCAGAGCGCGGGGATTAAAACTGCAGACACATCTTTGTAAAATGGCAGGGAACCAGAGCAAATCCACACAAACACAGGCAGGAGATGCAGACTCCAAACAGAAGCCACCCCAACCAAGAATCAAACCAGAAAACCTATAGCTGTGAGGCAACAATACTACCACCGCACCATCAATTATGCAAGGAATTAAACATTCAGAAACCTGAAGTCTGAAATTCAAATGCCTGTCAATTTACAGAACAAAACCAATTTTCAGCAGGGATTAAAACTGCAGACACGTCTTTGTAAAATGGCAGGGCACCAAAGCAAATCCACACAAACACATGGAGGAGATGCAGACTCCACACAGAAGCCACCCCAACCAAGAATCAAACCAGAAAACCTATAGCTGTGAGGCAACAATACTACCACTGCACCATCAATTAAACATTCAGAAACCCTTAAGTCTGAAATTCAAATGCCTGTCAATTTTATTTAACATTTTTTAATCAGGACAGTCTGACTTGGAACAAATAAACAATTTTCAGCAGAGGCGCAGGGATTAATACTGCAGACACGTCTTTGTAAAATGGCAGGGCATCAGAGCAAATCCACACAAACACAGAGGAGATGCAGACTCCACAAAGAAGCCACCCCAACCAAGAATCAAACCAGAAAACCTATAGCTGTGAGGCAGCAATACTACCACTGCACCATCAAATCTGCAAGGAATTAAACATTCAGAAACCTGAAGTCTGAAATTCAAATGCCTGTCAATTTTACTGCGGACAGAACAAAAACAATTTTCAGCAGATACGCAGGGATTAATACGTCTTTGTAAAATGGCAGGGCACCAGAGCAAATCCACACAAATACAGGGAGGAGATGCAGACAGAAGCCACCCCAACCAAGAATCAAACCAGAAAACCTATAGTTGTGAGGTAACAATACTATCACTGCACCATCAATTATACAAGGAATTAAACATTCAGAAACCTGAAGTCTGAAATTCAAATGCCTGTCAATTTTACTGCGGACAGAACAAAACAATTTTCAGCAGAGCGCAGGGATTAAAACTGCAGACACATCTTTGTAAAATGGCAGGGCACCAGAGCAAATCCACACAAACACAGGCAGGAGATGCAGACTCCAAACAGAAGCCACCCCAACCAAGAATCAAACCAGAAAACCTATAGCTGTGAGGCAACAATACTACCACCGCACCATCAATTATGCAAGGAATTAAACATTCAGAAACCAAGTCTGAAATTCAAATGCCTGTCAATTTTACTGCGGACAGAACAAAACCAATTTTCAGCAGGGATTAAAACTGCAGACACGTCTTTGTAAAATGGCAGGGCACCAGAGCAAATCCACACAAACACATGGAGGAGATGCAGACTCCACAGAAGCCACCCCAACCAAGAATCAAACCAGAAAACCTATAGCTGTGAGGCAACAATACTACCACTGCACCATCAAATCTGCAAGGAATTAAACATTCAGAAACCTGAAGTCTGAAATTCAAATGCCTGTCAATTTTACAAAAACAATTTTCAGCAGAGATGCAGGGATTAATACTGCAGACACGTCTTTGTAAAATGGCAGGGCACCAGAGCAAATCCACACAAATACAGGGAGGAGATGCAGACAGAAGCCACCCCAACCAAGAATCAAACCAGAAAACCTATAGTTGTGAGGTAACAATACTATCACTGCACCATCAATTATACAAGGAATTAAACATTCAGAAACCTGAAGACAGAAATTCAAATGCCTGTCAATTTTAGGACAGAACAAAAACAATTTTCAGCAGAGGCATGAGGATTAAACCTGCAGACACATCTTTGTAAAATGGCAGGGAACCAGAGCAAATCCACACAAACACAGGCAGGAGATGCAGCCTCAAAACAGAAGCCACCCCAACCAAGAATCAAACCAGAAAACCTATAGCTGTGAGGCAATAATTAAACATTCAGAAACCTGAAGTCTGAAATTCAAATGCCTGTCAATTTTACTGCGGACAGAACAAAACCAATTTTCAGCAGGGATTAAAACTGCAGACACGTCTTTGTAAAATGGCAGGGCACCAAAGCAAATCCACACAAACACATGGAGGAGATGCAGACTCCACACAGAAGCCACCCCAACCAAGAATCAAACCAGAAAACCTATAGCTGTGAGGCAACAATACTACCACTGCACCATCAAGGAATTAAACATTCAGAAACCCTTAAGTCTGAAATTCAAATGCCTGTCAATTTTATTTAACATTTTTAATCAGGACAGTCTGACTTGGAACAAATAAACAATTTTCAGCAGAGGCCCAGGAAGAAATAATGCAGACATGTCTTTGTAACATGGGAGGCACAAAAGCAAACCCACACAAACACAGGGAGGCAACAATGCTACTACTACACCATCAAATATCAAGCATTGCAACATTTACAAACCACAGATATTATGAGGAACAGATCAGATCGAATATGAGGTAAAAATCTTTTTTTTTTACAAATGGTGGTGGGGAGGGAACTCAAGTCTTTAACACCTGCATACAGGGTACAGGTTCAGCCCTGAGGCATTCCCTACCACACCACCATAAGCACCTGGGGCATTTACACACACACACACACACTCCAGTAAAGCACAAGCACCATACAAAAAGCACAAACTCAAGCACCATACACAAATAAAAGCACAAACTCAATAAAAATAAACATTGTAAATTAAAAGGCACCTTACCTGAATGAATACATCCAGAGTTAATACATCCTTCCAGCGCAATACTGAAGACCTGTGAGATCCCAATGCTCTCCTTGCAGTCATAATCCCGGCGGCTGCCCCACATCTCTGTGCTCTGGGTCTGCAAAGTGCAAGTGCTTGTCCCCCTCCCCCCCCGGCCGGGGACGGGCTTGAGCATGAGGCATGCGCGAGTTGGATAAGTTGGGACGCAGCATGCGCCAAGGCGAAATTAAAAAAATATTTTTTTTTATTTTTCATTTTTTTTTCTTTCTTTTTTTATTTTGAGGGGGCTGCAGTCCGGCAGCCCTATGCCACGAGCCGCCCCTGCATAGGTGAAACATTTTTTATTTATTTTACATTTGTTGACCGGGCTAGTCTAGCTGGATATATGTACATTTTCAGTAGAGGCCTGGGGAGAAAAGTTCCACAAAGATCAGAAAACATTAAAAATACAGTAACGGTTACAAAACATTAAAGTTCAGTTACAGATACATTAAACATGACTGTAATTGTTATTGCAGTTTACTTCACCCACAGTATTTCTTTGGAGAAGCATATTCCAATAATTGATATTAATGTTTATGTTGTGCATGGTTATGAATAACAGAGTTAGTTATTGAATTCCTACAAATATGGTCATAATACGTAACACTCTGTAACAACTGGGTTTGGTGAGCAGTACCTTTTTGTTTCAAAAGAGTGCATACTGGTTGTTAGCTTATCTTGTAAGAAAACAGGACAACATGCTTTCATTTTTGGCTTCATGTGGGTTCAAATCCACATAAGGGGCAAAT